>NC_060179.1:21209842-21322342 GCF_021184085.1 Oncorhynchus gorbuscha | reverse complement strand
GAAGGCTTCATAAAGCATTCATACATGTCATAACTGTGTGACATAATCATACATTTATTTATTCATATTTATCTTTATTAAGAGTTGGCTTAACTGTGAAAAACCGCTGGATAAAAAAATTTTTTTATTCACAATTTAATGTTGTGCACTTATTTATTTACATTCGTTCTAGTGAGCATTTCTCCTTTGCCAAGATAATCCATCCACCTGGCAGGTGTGGCATATCAAGAAGCTGATTTAAACACCATGATTATTATACAGGTGCATCTTGGGTTTGTGTTTGTATTTATTATGGATCCCCATTAGCCAAGGCAGCAGCTGTACAAGGCAAGGATGGGGGCAATAAAAGGCAACTCTAAAATTTGCAGTTTTGTCACAATGCCACAGATGTCTCAAGTTTTGAGGGAGCGTCCAATTGGCATGCTGACTGCAGGAATGTCCACCAGAGCTGTTGCCAGGGTATTGAATGTTAATTTGTCTACCATAAGCCATCAATTCAGAAAATTTGGCAGTACGTCCAACCGGCCTCACATCCGCAGACCACGTGTAACCATGCCAGCCCAGAACCTCCACATCCGGCTTCTTCACCTGCGGTATAATCTGAGACCAGCCACCCGGACAGCTGATGAAACTGAGGAGTATTTCTGTCTGTAATAAAGCCCTTTTGTGGGGAAAAACTCATTCTGATTGGCGGGCCAGGCTCCCGAGTGGGTGTGTCTGGCTCCCCAGTGAGTGTGCCTGGCTCCTAAGTGGGTGGGCCTATGCCCTCCCAGGCCCACCCATGGCTGCGCCCCTGCCCACCACCAATACCAGCCTATTGACTAACTGACCTCCCCCTCATCTCCCTCCCCACCCCAGGAAGGTGCAACACCAGAAGATAGGCCTACTGGGCAGGATGAGTTCCAGGGGTGCCAGGCCCTCTTCTCCCCCCAGCTCGCTGGAGCGCCCGGCATCACAGGACTCCATGGAGGACTACTGGAGCGAGGTCAAGAACATCGAGGAGGATGGCGAGCAGGGCCACGAGGACCTGCTGGAGAGGGGCAGCATGGATGGTCTGTACCATCCAGGGTTGTATTTATTCAGGCATGCAACAGAAAAACCATAGAGGTGGTTACAAATGTAGATTTTGATCGATACTATATACTGATTTGTCTAAATTATTCTTCCTCCACATTCCAGAGGCTGAGCTTGAGGAGGCGTGGCTGCAGGAGGCGGGTCTGTCCACATTGGTGTCGGGGGAGTTGGGGGAGGGGCCTGCAGAGGCGCTGCTCTCCACGCTGACGCGCTCGCAGGCCGCCATGGTGAAGAAGCGTGTGGACAACTACACCCTGACCATGAGGAAGAGGAACAAGCAACCGGCCAGACACGTCCAAGACATCTTCTCAACGCCAGATACATTGGTGGGTGCTTTGGGTTACGGCAAGGGTGCTTTGAGTTAAGCACTCAGTAGTTGTGTTTATGGAGTTGGTCTCTATATTTCCGATTTGAAATCCTTACAGGAAACATGTTGACATGAAGTCTGTCTTATGTCTGGCCCTTGATAGGCTATGACTGGTGCTTCTGCCCCTTGGTGCCCCTATGGCCTAAATTCAACTAGATATAGAAACTTTGGTAATCTCACTTTGTGCTCCTGATCCTCTGGCAGAGCCAGACAAGCCTCTGTAACCTCAGTACGTATCCAAATCCTGTGTGTCAGGGATGGGGGTCGGGTCACAAAAAAATCTGATCTCATCATGAGGGGCCGCAGTTAATTGCGGGTCAGCGTACCCACATAATTTGTTTTTATCTGACTTGGTTAATTGACTGACTATCAGTAGCTAGGTATCCATCCAATTTGCGACAGATTTTCATGTGAAAATTCAAGAATCTGCGTAAAACAATATGCACATTTTCCAACAGAGTGTTTCCATCAAACTGACTTTTTGTGGACGTGATGACGTAGTACACAGATAAGTAACTGAGGCCTAATGCAAGTTAAATGGGTTTCCATTGCATTTTCAACTCAACTGATGGTTTTGTCACAAAATCTGTTGCGTTATACTGTAAAGCAAATGTGCCCACTTGAGCACACAGCCATGCAATGTCCATATACATATCAGTGACTTTCAACGTGACACTGTCATAGGATACCGCCTTTCCAACAAGTCAGTTTGTCAAATTTCTGCCCGGCTAAAGCTGACCCGGTCAACTGTAAGTGCTGTTATTGTGAAGTGGAAACTAAGAGAAACATCAGCTCAGCCGTGAAGTGCTAGGCCACACAAGCTCACAAAACGGGACCGGCAAGTGCTGAAGCGTGTAGCGTGTAAAAAAACGCCTGTCCTCGGTTTCAACAATCACTACCGAGTTCCAAACGGTCTCTGGAAGCAACGTCAGCACAACAACTGTTCGCCGGGAGCTTAACGAATTACGCTTCACCATCTGGCAGTCCGACGGACAAATCTGCGTTTGGCGGATGCCAGGAAAACATTACCTGCCCGAATGCATAGTGCCAACTTTAACGTTTACTGGAGGAGGAATAATGGTCTGGGGCGGTTCTTCATGGTTTGGGATAGGCCGCTTAGTTCCAGTGAAGGGAAATCTTAATGCTACAGCATAAAATGAAATGGTTTGTCGAGGTCATTGTGGAAGAACTTGACTGGCCTCCACATTCACCCAACCTCAACCCAATTGAGATGGTTTGGGATGATTTGGACTGCAGAGTGAAGGAAAAGCAGCCAACAAGTGCTCAGCATATGTCGGAACTCCTTCAAGACTATTGGAAAAGCATTCCAGGTGGAGCTGGTTGAGAGAATACCAAGATTGTGCAAAGCTGTCAAGGCAAAGGCTGGCCACTGTAAACACTTTTTTGGTTACTCCATGATTCCATATGTGTTTTTTCATAGTTTTGACGTCTTCACTATTACTCTACAATGCAGAAAATAGTAAAAATAAAGAAAAAGCCCTGAATGAGTAGGTGTGTCCAAACTTTTGACTGGTACTGTATATCATTTTATTTGGGGGGGATGGATCCAAGGCCCTTCAAAAGGGGCCACCAGTTGCCCAGTTGGCTAGAGTAAGGAGACGAGCTTCAGTAGACGTGCTTCAGACACTCAGGTGTGTTACCAACCAGTATTTAAACACCAGCCCAGTTGGTATGGGCCAGAACCATTAGCAGATGAGAGGGGGTGGACAATGGAAACACAATGTTCTCATGCTTGCCCAACCCTATAAAGCAGCTCTCGGCAGATAGCTGCCTCTTTCTCGGAAATAGAACTGGACCCCTGACTGACTGTTAGCTGCAATCTGGATGAGCAACAGGCAAGAGAAGAGTGACGGGGAAGTCCAATACTGTTTTCAGATAGCAGCGTACCGCACACACTGCTTTAGATCCAAGGACATCAAATAGCATAGCAGCATTGTAATACGTTCTGTAGGAAGGGTTGGTGGTATACCAGGTAGCAAGCCCACAGAGTTGTCATGGGAATTTGGAACACATATCCAGACTCCACCCTGAGTAGCTAGCTAGCTGCTATGGCTATTAAAGGCTGTTGTGTGGCTATGAAGTCTTGATCGAGATTAAGATATTTACAGCATGAATGAATGGGGAGGGGTGTAACTCATAAAGCGCCCATGCCGAAGAGTGCCACAAGTGCCCCTGTCAGCACTGCTGTGTGGCGGTGGCAGTAGTCTCAAGGATGAGTCACAGATCTGGCTGGGGGCACAGGATTCTGAGTCATACGCACCCCTCAGTTCCAGTGACAGCTGATTCCAGGGCACAGAGAAAGCCTTCACCCTACTCCAGCTAGAATACTGTCTTACTGGCAGGCTTCACAGACCACAGTTGATTTTTTTTTGTATGATTAAGGAAATGGATTTAGGCCCCAAGGACATGGAGTCTGGATCCATTAACAGGCCAGGCCATTCAGTCTAAATGAGGATGGATTAAAGACCATGGCCAGTTTTGTCAAAATCTGATAGTGGAAGATGGTGGCGTCTCTTTTTGTGTTTGGTTGGTGGAGTGTAATATTACAGCTAATGTAGTTATTTTAATTGCTTACCATTTGAATTCATACGTAATGTATTTAGGCAAATGTTAGTATTTTGATGACTATGAACTCAAGCTCTTTCTCAGACCTGTGAAATGCAATTTTATGTACATGGAACAGTACAAAGGCAACATTTCTATATCCTAGTGCTGTTGACTGGGGTTTGGTCCATGCTCTTTTCGCTGACTAGGAGGTGTACAACAAAACAAAACAGCTGTCTCTGTTGAGCGTTCCATTGATACCCACTCTCCTCTCTCCCCATGTCAGCAAATGTACTGCAGAGCCATATGCTAGTAAGTGCATTGGAACGAAACAGCCATATCCCTTATTGCTGTTCACACATCTGATACTGTGACTGATGAGATGGTCAGCTGAACACAATGATGGTGTTAATTCAGTTCACTGTAACGCCTGGTATCGTTTAGAAGAAAATGTACTCATTTCACCATAGTCAAATGCTGAAGCAGGATTCATATTTTCACGCGTCCCACTTCAAAAGCTAATGTTTAGTTGTTGATAATATTTACTTTGTGAAACAAACTCCACACACACACAGAAATGAGCATAAATGATGATCGTGTATGTCCCCCTATCCTTTTAGTTGGTTGATCCCATACCGCCTGTGTCCCCCAAGTCACCCAATGGACACATGGCTTCCAGATGCATCCACCGGACGTCTTCAAGAGGTGAGTCTATAGTCTCTCAATATGTTACCACCATTTAATGTCCCCTATTAGTTTAGTTAGATTTGGTCGGCTGACGCAACCAACTGTGAGGCTACCACTCCAGTGGGTTGAATCAATGTTGTTTCCATGCTATTTCAACCTAATTCTGTCAACGTGATTGGAAAACACATTGGACTGTGACCAAGTTGTCAACATAGATCATTTCCATCTGGTTGGTTGGACTGATGTCTTTGCATAGGGGAATATACTGGTGATGTGCCCATCATTCTGACTGTGTGTATGTTCCAGTGCGGCCTGCTTTTCCCAGCTTCTCCCCGGTGGAGAGACGTGTTTCAGAGTGCCCTCCCTCTCAGGATACCTCTGACACCCTCTCTTTCGAGGTGCCTTACTCCGAGGGCGTCACTGCCCACCGCAGGGGCCGCCAGGGGGACTGCCAACGCATCCGCAGAGATGACCCCGACCTGCCAGTGAGTCTCACCTCTGACCTTTTGGAACTCCAAAAGGCGTTTATAAACAAATGAATGCAGTAGAAAATGAGAGAGCGACAGACATGTGGAAGGGATTGTACAGGACAAAAAGTGTCCGAGCGGGGATTTGAACCCCAGAACCCCAGGTGGCTGTGTGTGGTCTAGTCTGGAGGAATCCATGTTAACCAATGGCCGACCTCTGGCAACCTGTTTGAATATATCAAATGTGTTGATGATCGAGACTGTTTCTTATGAATGAACATGGTCTTGTCTTATGTCTTGTATAGACATTTCAGCTGCCTAGGCCTAAACTAGGCCTCACCCACATCCAAGATCTGTCTTGTGCGGACATGAAGAAGATCGGCTACATCTCTCTGATTGAACTGACCACGTTCTACGACTGCCTGGGCATTGAGCTCAAACGCAACCGAGCAGCACGCAGCAAGGCCCGAGGTGGGTGTTTAACTGGGTCATGTTCATGAGGCAACAAACGAAAGAAACCCCACGTAAACAGGACGGGACTACCTGGAAAATAAAACATTTAGTTTTATGTTGCAAGATGTTTTGAGACATTTTCAGTTGCGTGCCCTAATGAACACCGCCTTGGTGTTTCACATCCTATTTTTACATAGACACGTCATTGGGGTTTTGAACTCTCTCTTTTTTCCCTCCCCTCCACAGTAAGTGGTATATTTGGAGTTCCCCTGACCACTCTACTGGAGAACGACCAGAAGAAATTCCCCGGGTCCAAGGTTCCTCTCGTCTTCAGAAAGGTACTGTACCTGATTGGTTCTATTTGTATTGGTAAAGCCCCCCTTACTTCTACTTTGAAACCACAAGTGTTTCTCCCCTCTGGTTATAGGAATATAGTTATATAAATTATACTGGGGGGAAATCCCTGCTTATTCCCCAATGGAAAATTATATGGGGTTATTGTGCGTTGCCAGTTCTCCTATACTTCTATGGGTCAGTTAAACTCTCCCTAAATCTCTTACTCCCTTATTTCCTTTCTCTCTTTTTCTCTCCCCCCACCCCTGTCTCTCTCCTCCCCAACTCCTTCTCTCAGTGCTACTCACACCTTGAGCTGGGCAATATTTACAAAAATTCATATCGCTATAAATTGACTGAATTATTACAATAATAATACATTGAGCAATACATTTAAAACTGTTGTTTTTTAACTGTTGTTTTTTAAATATTACCTTTAAAACTTCTACTAATACTTTGAATGTTGTGCCTATCAATTTTACGATTAACAATCACCCATATTACAAACGTATTTAATTTAAAACTTCACATTTCTCTAGTAGGGCCCAATAGGTTATTTATCGTAATGAACAATATCAGAAAACGTCCAGAATAAGTGGTCGATATTGTCGTATCGATATACATTTTTGGTTTATCGTCCCAGCTCTACTCTCCCCCTCTAACCCGTAGTATCCTGACCCTCATCCCTTCCATCATGCTTTTCCTACTGAAGCAACCCTTTCCCAGGACCCATCACTCCCTGACTCCTCCTCCTCAGCTGGCCATCACTGCTTTGTGTTAACCTAATATGTGTCAGGGGATGCCCACACACGGAATGCTCCCTCCAAGAGCCTCTCCTGTTTCACTATCAGTACTAGAGTCAGCCTTGTTAAGCGTTGCTTTCACACGTCCTCACAAAGACATTCCGGAGAGACTAAATGTCAGAAGTCCACCATATACTCCTTTTAAACCGACTGAGTAGGAGAGGGGAGGGAGGAGAGTCAAGTGATGAACTATAAGCTATATATACTGTTATTTTCATTTGTGTTGTCATGTCAGCTAGGGATGGATGTTAGTTATTGTCCATTTCTATCATAGAATATGTTATCTCTGATATTTTAGAAATATGTCTGGGATGGTATATGCAGTGCCTTCAGAAAGTATTCACACCCCTTGACTTTTTCCATATTTTGTTGTGTTTCAGCCTGAATTTGCAATTGATGAAGTTGTGATTGTCACTGGCCTACACACAATGCCCCATAATGTCACATTGGAATGATGTTTTTAGAAATATTTACAAATGAATAAGAAATGATAAGCTGAAATGTCTTAGATGTAATAGAATATGTTAGCTATTATAGCTCATATATGTTAGAAATATATCTGTGACTGTATATAGGGAGCTGTACTGAAAATAACATCTGACTGTTTAGAGTCCCAGCAGCTGCCAGTGAGTCAGCCAGTGGCACGGACCTAACCTTGGCATAGCTGAGGATTAAGGCACAAATAACCCTGTTACCAGCAGTCAATTTCCAGTCTATGCAGAATTTGCCTAAAATAAGTCACATTGACTGTCTAGACTGACTACAATTACAGGTCACGTATAGTAAATGACTAGAGTATTGGGTATCAAGGTGATGTTTTATGGATTTGGTAGATACGTGGCTTCTGAACGGGAATTATAGGACTTTTCTTTGAAGCAATTGTTCACTGCTATATCAGTGTTGGTTTATCTTTTGCAGACCTGGAAAGTGGTTTCTGGAGGAGGACTTGATCAAACCATTGCTTCAGAATGCATATTTTGTGTGGTCTAGTAAACAGATAGTTAGCCTTTGGGATCCAAAGCTTGTCATAAAATACAATTGTTGGGTTGCCTTACTCTCTCATATCTGTCATATTGCACTTGCAAAGATCCCAAAAATGATCAAGTGTTAGTACCTTTCAAGGGAAATATTTTATCAGTCGTCACGAAGAGGCAGGAAACAGGAGGGTTGTGTCTTTCTTTTGGAGTGGACCAGGTGTGTGTGAGATGGCGGGTCTGATAGCGTTAACCTCAGGTTGCTGACATCTTTCTGTAGAGACGAGATGACTGAAGTCTCCAGTCCAGGTGTGAGTCATGTTCAATAGAGGAAAACAAGTTTGGCGGTGGAGAACAAACATCAAGGCCCAGCAACCGAATCTGTGGGCGCTTTTATCTCTAGTTGTAAATATGACTTGAATGCTGTTTTGTTAGTGGTTTGAAGACCTCCCTGTAAAAAAAAAAGTTTGCACAAAAAGGACTTCCCTGTCTGTGGAAACCAGGAAGAGGAAACGAATGCAGTCAGATTTGGTTGATTTTGTTTTCAGGTGAGAGTCGAGTTCACATAGAAATGTCCCTCTTGGTTTGTTAAACTTGTGGTTTATAAAATGTGTATGCTTGTGTTTGCAGCTCTTGTCCAAGCTGGAGCAGACAGGACTACAGACTGAGGGGATTCTCAGAGTACCAGGGTCTGCATCCAGAGTAAAGGTAAGCCCCTCTCCCCTTTCCACTAATACAACTGGAGTTTTTCATACTTTAGCTGTCTATCACCAATCATAGAGCTATCTTGTTCTGTGTAACTCTAGCCCATGTCTACCACTGTATAAACATTTCACTGAAGGGAAAGATATGTTTGTTCTTTGATTTATTGCTGTACTTGATCCCATCTTATATTATCCTACTGGTTACCCTCCTTTTCATCATTAGAACAAGCAGACTGAAGAGGGGATTTACCCCCCCACTCCCCTCCATTTTGATTTGTTAGGTACCATGGCAGGTCACTCCTCTACACACACTTGACATCTCAACCAGAGGAAGCATGTGGGTATTAGGTTCCCCAAACACACATGGTGATGGTTAGGGATGTGATTTGTTTTTATGGAGGGGTCAAAGGTGACCGTGGAGTTGAGATTAACCACAGGAGGAACCATTGTGGAGATGATGTGTATATTTTTGTTTTGGTGTTGGTATTTGCAGCATCTGCGCCAGGAGCTGGAGCAGAAGTTCTATGAGGAGCGGTTTGACTGGGAGCAGGTGAGGCACAATGACGCAGCGGGTCTGCTGAAGATGTTCATCAGAGAGCTGCCTTATCCTCTGCTCACGCTCCAGCACTTACCGGCCTTCGCCGCTGCACAGAGTGAGTGCACACAAATGTAGGCCTGTACGCTTACCGTTAAGTGGATACATAATACAGTGCATTTGGAAAGTATTCAGACCCCTTGACTTTTTCCACATTCTGTTACATTACAGCTTTATTCTAAAATTGATTAAATTGTTTTTTGTCCTCTTCGATCTCCACACAATACCCCGTAATGACAAAGCAAAAACAGGTCTTTGAAGTGTTAGCAAATGAATATACGTTTTTGGTTGATATTTCACATTTACATAAGTATTCAGACCCTTTACTCAGTACTTTGTTGAAGCACCTTTGGCAGTGATTACAGCCTCAAGTCTTCTTGGGTATGATGCTACCATCTTGGCACACCTGTATTTGGGGAGTTGCTCCCATTCTTCTCTGCAGATCCTCTTAAGCTCTGCCAGGTTGAATGGGGAGTGTCGCTGCACAGCTATTTTCAGATCTCTCCAGAGATGTTTGAACGGGTTCAAGTCCGGGCTCTGGCTGGCCCACTCAAGAACATTCAGAGACTTGTCCCGACTCCACTCCTGCGTTGTCTTGGCTGTGTGCTTAGGGTTGTTGTCCTGTTGGAAGGGGAACCTTCGCCCCAGTCTGAGGTCCTGAGTGCTCTAGAGCAGGTTTTCATCAAGGATCTCTCTGTACTTTGCTCCGTTCATCTTTCCCTCGATCCTGATTTGTCTCCCAGTCCCTGCTGCTGAAAAACATCCCCACAGCATGATGCTGCTTCACTGTAGGGATGTTGCCAGGTTTCCTCCAGATGTGACGTTGGCATTCAGGCCAAAGAGTTCAATCTTGGTTTCATCAGACAAGATAATCTTGTTTCTCATGGTCAGACTTTCTAGGTGCCTTTTGGCAAACTCTAACCGGGCTGTCATTTGCCTTTTACTGAGGAGTGGCTTCCATCTGGCCACTCTACCATAAAGGCCTGATTGGTAGCGTGCTGCAGAGAAGGTAGGACTTCTGGAAGGTTCTCCCATCTCCACAGAGGAACTCTGGAGCTCTGTCAAAGTGACCATCAGGTTCTTGGTCACCTCCCTGACCAAGGCTCTTCTCCCCCGATTGCTCAGTTTGGCCAGGCAGCCAGCTCTAGGAAGAGTCTTGGTGGTTCCAAACTTCTTCCATCTAAGAAGTATGGAGGCCACTGTGTTCTTGGAATTGTTTTGGTACCCTTCCCCAGATCTGGGCCTTGACACAATCCTGTCTCGGACCTCTACAGACAAATCCTTTGACCTAATGGCTTGGTTTTTGTGGGACCTTATATAGACTGGTGTGTGCCTTTCCAAATCATGTCCAATCAATTGAATTTACCACAGGTGGACTCCAATCAAATTGTAGAAACATCTCAAGGATGATGAATGGAAACAGGATGCACCTGAGCTCAATTTTGAGTCTCATAGTAAAGGGTCAGAATACTTATGTAAATAAGGTATTTATGTTTTTGATTTTGATACATTAGCAAACATTTCTAAAAACCTGTTTTTGCTTTGTCTTAATGAGGTACTTAATGAGTTGAGAACAAGTTCTCATTTACAATTGCGACCTGGCCAAGATAAAGCAAAGCAGTTCGACAGATACAACGACACAGAGTTACACATGGAGTAAAACAAACATACAGTCAATAATACAGTATAAACAAGTCTATATACAATGTGAGCAAATGAGGTGAGATAAGGGAGGTAAAGGCAAAAAAAGGCCATGGTGGCAAAGTAAATACAATATAGCAAGTAAAACACTGGAATGGTAGATTTGCAGTGGAAGAATGTGCAAAGTAGAAATAATGGGGTGCAAAGGAGCAAAATAAATAAATTAATTAAATACAGTAGGGAAAGAGGTAGTTGTTTGGGCTAAATGATAGGTGGGCTATGTACAGGTGCAGTAATCTGTGAGCTGCTCTGACAGTTGGTGCTTAAAGCTAGTGAGGGAGATAAGTGTTTCCAGTTTCAGAGATTTTTGTAGTTCGTTCCAGTCATTGGCAGCAGAGAACTGGAAGGAGAGGCGGCCAAATAAATCATTGGTTTTGGGGGTGACTAGAGAGATATACCTGCTGGAGCGTGTGCTACAGGTGGGAGATGCTATGGTGACCAGCGAGCTGAGATAAGGGGGGACTTTACCTAGCAGGTTCTTGTAGATGACATGGAGCCAGTGGGTTTGGCGACGAGTATGAAGTGAGGTCCAGCCAACGAGAGCGTACAGGTCGCAATGGTGGGTAGTATATGGGGCTTTGGTGACAAAACGGATTGCACTGTGATAGACTGCATCCAATTTGTTGAGTAGGGTATTGGAGACTATTTTGTAAATGACATCGCCAAAGTCGAGGATTGGTAGGATGGTCAGTTTTACAAGGGTATATTTGGCAGCATGAGTGAAGGATGCTTTGTTGCGAAATAGGAAGCCAATTCTAGATTTAACTTTGGTTTGGAGATGTTTGATATAGGTCTGGAAGGAGAGTTTACAGTCTAACCAGACACCTAAGTATTTGTAGTTGTCCACGTATTCTAAGTCAGAGCCGTCCAGAGTAGTGATGTTTCACAGACGGGTAGGTGCAGGTAGCGATCGGTTGAAGAGCATGCATTTAGTTTTACTTGTATTTAAGAGCAATTGGAGGCCACGGAAGGAGAGTTGTATGGCATTGAAGCTTTCCTAGAGGGTTGTTAACACAGTGTCCAAAGAAGGGCCAGAAGTATACAGAATGGTGTCGTCTGTGTAGAGGTGGATCAGAGACTCACCAGCAGCAAGAGCGACCTCATTGATGTATACAGAGAAGAGAGTCGGTCCAAGAATTGAACCCTGTGGCACCCCCATAGACTGCCAGAGGTCCGGACAGCAGACCCTCCGATTTGATGAGGAACATGTTTTATTTAATCCATTTTAGAATAAGGCTGTAACGTAACAAAATGTGGAAAATGCAAAGGGGTCTGAATACTTTCTGAATGCACTGTACATATACTAAAATAGCTCTCTGACACCCTTATCTCTACTGACCTGTAAGCAGAGACTAATTATGCAGTCTATTCATGCTATATATCACCATGGTGAGCATTGTTTACAGCACATGTAAAATGCACTACATGACCAAAAATATGTGGACACTTACTCGTCGAACATTCCAAAATCATGGGCATTAATATGGATTTGGTCCCGCCTTTGCTGCTATAACAGCAGCAAGTCTTTTCACTAGATGTTGGAACATTGCTGCGGGCACTTGCTTCCATTCAGCTACAAGAGTATTAGTGAGGTCAGGCAGTGATGTTGGGCGATTCGGCCTGGCTCGCAGTCGGCATTCCAATTCATCCCAAAGGTGTCCGATGGGGTTGAGATCAGGGCTCTGTGCAGGCCAGTCAAGTTCTTCCACACTCATCTCGACAAACCAATTTCTGTATGGACCGAGCTTTGGAACTAAGGGGCATTGTCATGCCGAAACAGGAAAGGGCCTTCCCCAAACTGTTGCCATAAAGTTGAAATTACAGAATTGTCTAGAATGTTATTGTATGCTATAGTGTTAAGATTTCACTTCATTGGAACTAAGGGACCAAGCCCAAACAGCCCTAGACCATTATTCCTCCTCCACCAAACCTTTGAGTTGGCACTATGCATTCAGACAGGTAGCGTTCTACTGGCATCCGCCAAACCCATATTAGTCTGCCAGACTGTCAGATGGTGAAGCGTGATTTATCACTCCAGAGAACTGGTTACCACTGCTCCAGAGTCCAATGGCTGCGAGCTTTACACCACTCCAGCTGATGCTTGGCATTGCGCATGGTGATCTT
This sequence comes from Oncorhynchus gorbuscha, assembly GCF_021184085.1. NCBI lineage: Eukaryota > Metazoa > Chordata > Actinopteri > Salmoniformes > Salmonidae > Oncorhynchus > Oncorhynchus gorbuscha. The sequence continues at coordinate 21,309,495 of NC_060179.1, read as the reverse complement.
AGGCTTGTGTGTGGCTGCTCGACCATGGAAACCTATTTCATGAAGCTCCCGACGAATAATGATTGTGCTGACGTTGCTTCCAGAGGCAGATTGGACCTCGGTAGTGAGTGTTGCAAGCGAGGACAGACACTTTTTACGCTCTTCAGCACTTGCCGGTCCCATTCTGTGAGCTTGTGTGGCTTACCACTTTGCAGATGAGCCATCGTTGCTCCTAGACATTTCCACTACATAATAACAGCACTTACATTTGACAGGGGCAGCTCTAGCAGGGCAGAAATTTGACAAACTGACTTGTTAAGGTGGCATCCTATGATGCTGCCACGTTGAAAGTCACTGAGCTCTTCAGTAAGGCCGTTCTACTGCCAGTGAGTCTCTATGGAGATTGCATGGCGGTGTGCTTGATTTTATACACCTGTTGCTCGTGGCTGAAATAGCCAAATCCACTCATTTGAAGGGGTGTCCATATACTTCTGTATATGTTGCTTGTAATTTATGATTAATATCCAATTTTTCTCTTAAATGTATTCTTAACGATGTCAATAACAGTCAACAACACTTCCACCAGTTGGTAAAGTGAGTGTGTTTGCGGAGATATCAGTGTATTTTCCCCTCTGTCCCTCCTCAGGTGTCTCCTCTCCCAGACACCAGATCCAGGCCCTGCACCTCCTCATCATGCTGCTCCCTGAGCCCAATAGAGACACACTCAAGGTGAGCATGATCTTTGACTAATGCCCCTAAAGACCAGGGTTCACATCCTTTGTCCCAAGACTCATGATCATGGACTGAGAGACTACACTTTCAACTGTGACCTCACCACCCTACACACACCTATCCCACATATCCAGTCCTAAAATAGCTCAAATAAGTGCAGAGGCTAAGAATTTTTTTCAATTGGGCAACTGTGTCCAACTATGCATTCCTACGACTCATAAGCCAATAGTCACAACCATGAGTGACTAACATTCCATTCTAAGGGGCGGTTGCCTTCGTACATGTAAACAACCATGAAGTGTTGCTCAAGCCTCAGTCAAGGCATAATATGATGACTTAACTTGGCACACTTGAAGTGAACTTGAAGAGTAACAACTATGTTTAAGTATCGTCCCATGAATGGCTTATTGTATGAAGTTTAGATAAGAGGTTTTTGAAGGTGTGAAGGGAAAATGGGTGACAACCTTCTGACGTCCTCACTTCCTGAGTGGACAGTATATAAAATGACGTGTGTAGGATAAGATATGAGAATGTGTTTCAGTATGGGCACATTTTGGATCAGTAGGCCAGAGTTACCCAGTGATTTTGCCAGTGCAAAGGTTGAACCTGTTTTCTTGAAGGAATAAATCCGAGGAGCGCACACACACACACACACACACACACACACACACACACACACACACACACACACACACACACACACACACACACACACACACACACACACACACACACACACACACACACACACACACACACACACACACACACAGACCCAGTCTAACCCCTCTGTGCCCCTCTAGGCCCTGTTGGAGTTCCTAAGGAAGGTGGTAGCCTATGAAGAGAAGAACAGGATGAGTCTGTGGAACGTGTCCATGATCGTGGCTCCCAACCTCTTCACCTACCGGGGCAAGAACGCCAAGCAGGAGGAGATGCAGGCGGCAGCCGGGGCGGCCCACCTCGTACGGCTACTCATCACATACCAAGAACTGCTCTGGACCGTGAGTTTGCAACACACACGTACACACGTTCCTTGAACACATACGAGATGGGATACGTTTACACACGACACATTCACTCCCCCAAACATATGTCAACAGTCATCTGGCCTCATCAGGACAGACCAGGGTGCTATCCAACTACAGTAGGACTGCAATTTCCCAAATTGGTGGTTGAAATATTATGTCTATACTGCTCCAGCATAACATCTGCAATTTTAAGACTTCCACTACAACTTCTGTAATTTTGCTTAACAAAAACCTCACGTTCAGTAATTCAAGACAAGTCATTTTTTTATGTAGACCTTGAGCCTGGTTAAACAAGACTGAAAGCTGAGCTCACCATTGTTTTACTGGGGGGGAAAGTGTTTATGACGAAAACCCATGAGGGAAGTGATCCAGGCACGTTGTATGAAACGCAAAGAGACAAAGAGCAGCTTGACCCACATCTGGGGACTGCTGCCTGACCTATTAGAATACAATGCATAGGACAATGCATAGAATGTAATGCCACTACAGCCCAAATCACCAAGCCCCCGGGCAGACGGGGAGAAAGTGAAGAGAGAGAGGGAGGATAGAGAGATGAATAGGTGTATTGTTCTCTCCTCAGGTGCCCTGCTTTCTCATCTCCCACGTGAGGAAGTTGAATGAGGCTAGCAAGAAGCCGCCCAGCTCAGAGAAGACCAAAAGGAAGCTGCTAATGATGAGGAAGAGGAACGCTGAGAAGACTGAGAGGAGCGAGGTAATGATTACTGACTTTATGGACTCTAAACTACTTTAACCCCAACTTGAAATGGTCAATTAGATTTATTCTCAATGTTAGTTTGACTTGACAACAATATCATAGGCTATTGGGTGTATGCTTGCTCCTGAACGTATCTAATTGGATGTGGTCGCCAGGTTGAGGTTTACTCATGTAATGGGACTTAAATTCAAGTTGGGTCTTTTCTTTGTCCACAGTTGACTGACCTCCGAGAAGGGGTCATCAGGGTTCACGCACCACTACAAGCTAAGATCTCCATGGCGATCCAGTTGGACAACGAGACCAAGGCCAAAGATGTGATGGCGCGCTTCGATTATGAGAACGGGTCAGTGGAGGAAAAGTGATGATTACTTATTTCTTCAATGCCTCTGTTGATGTTGCTAATGTATACTATAGGGATGTCTGGGTTTATTAAAATCATTATCTTTTTTTATCTCGCAGTCGTGGCACCAGAAGCACTAGCCAGAGGCCAGTACAGTATTTGTTTGAGGTCGGAGGAAACATAGGTATGTATGATTACACCCGTTTGACTCAAATTATTTTCAATCAAAGGATTATTGTAATTTCTGTCTTCTTTAATGGAACTAAAACAATAACTTTTCTCTCTAGGCGAGCGCTGCCTGGACCCTGAGACTCACCTACTAGACGTGTACCATGTGAATCCGCACTGTGAATGGCTTTTAAAACCCACGACCACATGAGAACTGAGGACTCACTCACTCAACACAGTCAGCAAACTGAACCACTGCCCTCTTGTGGCCGTCTTGGTGAACTGAGCATGCATGGAGACCTTGTTGACTGTAGATTCAGTTAAGGTTTTATCCCAAACTATGGACCACTAAAAAGAGCGAGAGCTGGAAGATGAACTATGGAGAGAGACATTCTCCTCCTGAAGGAAGGACTCAACATAGGCCATGTTTGTGGGATTGAACCTTATAACAAACTACTAAATAGGACAGAAGCACTATACTCTGACTAGCTGGGTTCTGGATGGAAGTATTTGGAGGTGGGACAGCTTTGTAAAGACATGCCCCACATACGTGAATGACGACATCCCATTGCTTGCCATTTGAATTTTTTTGTGCCAGATATTCACCTCCTGGGTCGTTCCACCAATTCAGTACCTTTTGAGGACAGTAACCTATTTTACACTACTATTTCAATATTAGATGTTCAATGTTTCTTTTGAAAAATGTTTTTTAAAAGGAATAGTCTTGCCACATTAAAACGAGTGTTCAGTTTACGTAACAGGATTGACCTTAAAATGATGGACAGACTAATCACATGAAATAATAATCTTCAGAAATGACTTTGTCAAAGCAACAAAATAGCACGGTTTTACAAGGATGGTGAAATGTTGAGTTTAAGTTGCTTAAAATCTTCTGAAAATCAGAGGGTGCAAGGAGGGACACTAGCAAGTCTTTATTTATATGAAAAATCTGATTTATTGAATTTTCCATGTGGTCTATATCAAAGGGCACTTCATTTAATAAAACAGGGTTTTAAAATTCAATATTGTTGCACAATTTCTACATAAAATATTAAAAGGATGCAAAAGGAACTCTTCGTGGAACGACCCTGCTACAGAGGCCATGGACACAATAACAGACCATGTGTACCACTTCATGCAAGACCCAGTTAACATTTACTTGCTATATTTATACCACAAATTTATCCTGATAATTGTATTATTACACATACTCCATATAACTTTATCATTTATAAGAGCATAATGTTGATTGCAAAAATATTGGGAGTGAGGAGATTCAGAAGACTAGCAGTTTGGGTTGTTGAGTTCATGATGGTGAGGGACAAGTGGAGATGGGAGAGACCTGATACTGAATACAGACATTGGCTCTGTCTGAAACTTTGTTTCATGGTCTCCTGTCCTGCTGACCGCTGATCGGTGTCTAGAACTGATCAGGACAAGGCAGGTGAAAACAACGTAGTGGAAACCTATCCAGTCCTTTCACCTGCTAGTGGTCATCAAGGACATGAGATAAGGAGAGGAAGCGGTTTCAGAGTACTGAGACGCAGGCCCACATCGGAACTGTGACCAACGATTCAGGCCATTGTTCAGCCCACCTTCTTTGCTTTGTGGATTTGCATGTTGTGCACTAATATAAAAATATCTCCCTCCTGACACATCTCCCCACCCCAATGGACTGTGAATGTTGTACATGTGACTTGTAGAAAACAATGTACACACTACACTATGACTTAACAACCCTTTCAACCCTACCTGTAGGCCCAGTCTACATCAGAGACATGCATTACTAATGAACTAAACTGACTTTGCATGCCTGGAGAGTGCTTACAATACTTTAATGAAGGAAAGGAGAAAAGGCATAGAGTGGCCATAAAAAAAGGCCCTTCATAACAGTGTTAGCCTGGCTTCCAAACTGATTTCATTACATTTCACCATCGTTTCTTTCCAAACGATGGTAAGAGCAGTGTTCAGCCTGGTTTCACCAGGCTAGCAATCACTTGCTTATGAACTTGCGAATAATGTTTACTTGCAGGGCGTGTCTGTTTTAGCCCAATCAACCTCTCTCCACTTTATTTTACTCTGTGGTCTTAGTAGTTCAATGTTTGCCTGTGCCTTGGTGGTCAGCCTGTGGTTTTTGTTGTTTAAGCAATTGTGTCAACAAGACAAAGGTCGTAATGTTGATTTGACTTTGCGCAGGACTTTTAAAAATGATTTATCCTTCCAAAGCCATTGTGTAAACATTTTTTTGTAAATGATTGTGCACCATAGACTCTTACTATGTGTGTATTTTCTGTATATAGAATACTGATTTAGCATTTTTACAAATTTTAATTTGCATTTATTTTATGAATATTATTTGACCACTGTTGACAGTTTTGGCCAAGTGGCACAATGTATCTGACACCGTAACAACTGAATATAACGTGTCTTTCTCTCTTGCCAGAACTGTGTTGTGAAATATGTTAGGCAAAAAATCAGCTCAGTTTCTCCCCCAAAATAGCATGAACACTAAATTCAGAACATTATTCTGCAGGTGCTCCTGGGAAACTATGCAGAAAGACAAACAGACATGGTATAGAACGGAAAACATCAGAAGGATGACCGCTATGGGAGCAGCTTTGACAAGCGTGTTATGCACTGCATAATATGTGGGCAGGCCTATAGTAATAGAGCCTACAGATCAACTATGACTTTGATATACTATGATATTGATATTTTTTAAGTATTTTATTAGCAAATATTAATTTTCTAGAACATCGCATATAGAAACTAAGACATTCTATTGTCCAATTAATTTGAGGAGTCAAAATGCACAAAAGAACATGAACACCAACACAGAAAATAAGTTGATAAAAATAAAAATAAACACTTTCACATTGACCAAACATTACTTCAATCTTTCTTTACAAAACATTACAAATGGAAGTAATTTCAGAGGTCAAATTTCAATGGTCAAATCACATGGTCATAGCGTTAGATATGGAATGGTTTGGTATGGCTGGTAAAGTTCTGGTATGGTTGTGGCAAGGTTATGTGGCGGTGCTGGGGCAGGAGTGGGGTGACACTCCTTGGAGGGTGAAGGCAGTACTGAAGTCCAGGATGTTGGTCGTGTGACCCTTGATCAAGCGGATGTTACGCATACATCCACGGAACGGCATTCTGGATGTCAGGCAGTTCTGTTTCACACCGACTGTAAACAAAGAGCGAGGTCAATACATGGGTGCTAACAAATTCATTGACTTGACACTGGAAATGATCAACATCAAAGCAATGGGATGATAAAGGCCCAGTCCAGTGAAGTGTCGTGCATTTAGGGTATAGGGGCTGTTTGTGGAAAGAGACTGAAGGTTTTATAGAGGGGGAACGTACCAGGGAAGCCTCCCACGTAGACCGGGTCCTTGGTCTCAGCCGAGGTGGACTGGGGGTGGGGGTTGTCGGTGAGCACCGTGACTCCGTCCACGGTCAGACTCAGAGCGTTCTTGGTCTTCTTTGCCAGCAGGGTGTGCCAGAGACCGTCACACAGCCACCAGCCCAGCCGCGAAGTGGCCGACACCCGCCCGGCACCGTTGTTCACGTGGAACACCGCCTGTCCGTTGGCTAGCTCCAGCCCGATGGCGTCCACCTTGGCACTGCTGACCCCAAGGAGGACTCCATCTGACACTGTGCTGCGGAACTCCAGAGACACCTCCATATCTGAGCCCACTTTGTACCCATTCTTTACTGCAGGGGACAAACCATAACGAACCAGTTTACATCACTATGTCATACAGTCAAGGAGGACACATTAAGGCACTCCCATTCATATTTTTAAACAGTTAAATGTAGCTATGCATTGAGCTTGTTAAAATGATCTCATCCTAAGCATTATTTCGGTTGAAAATCTATCAGAAAGGATGTGGAAATGTTGACTTTTTAAATATAGTTGGCAGAAAAATGTAAAATGGCTTTTTTTTTTGTGTTTTTCGCTTCACAAAGACTTTGGCTTGAAGTACGGAGTTTATGGGCGTTAGTACTCACTCAGAGCAGCGTATCCGCTCCCATTGAAGAAGGTCCCGTCCTGGGCTGCGGTGAAGCAGTGCGCAGTAGATTGTTCAGACACTGGACTCTGGGTGTTCAACTTAACACTGTTCATCAACACCTTCTGGATGCAGCCTGCCAAACTATGGGTCACCTGCATGAGGGAATATATATATTCATATTTGGGGTTGTGGATAAAAAATTTACTCAGCAGAAAATGTACCACTTGCTTTCAACACAAACAATGACATAAAAACTATATTTCAGCATGAATAGCAAGTACACTGACTATACCAAACATTAGGAATACCTTGCTAATATTGAGTTGCACCCCCTTAGCCCTCAGAACAGCCTCAATTTGTTGGGGCATGGACTGTACAGTCATGGCCAAAAGTTTTGAGAATGACACAAATATTAATTTTCACAAAGTCTGCTGCCTCAATTTGTATGATGGCAATTTGCATATACTCCAGAATGTTATGAAGAGTGATCAGATGAATTGCAATTAATTGCAATGTCCCTCTTTGCCATGCAAATGAACTGAATCCCCCCAAAACATTTCCACTGCATTTAAACCTTGCTACAAAAGGACCAGTTGACATCATGTTAGTGATTCTCACGTTAACACAGGTGTGAGCGTTGACGAGGACAAGGCTGGAGATCACTCTTGTCATGCTGATTGAGTTGAAAGCTTCAAAAGGAGGGTGGTGGTTGGAATCATTTTTCTTCTTCTGTCAATCATGGTTACCTGCAAGGAAACACGTCCCGTCATCATTGCTTTGCACAGAAAGGGCTTCACAGGCAAGGATATTGCTGCCAGTAAGATTGCACCTAAATCAACCATTTATCGGATCATCAAGAACTTCAAGGAGAGCGGTTCAATTGTTGTGAAGAAGGTTTCAGGGCGTCCATGAAAGTCCAGCAAGCGCCAGGACCGTCTCCTAAAGTTGATTCAGCTGCGTGATCGGGGCACCACCAGTACAGAGCTTGCTCAGGAAGGTGTGAGTGCATCTCCGGAGAAGACAAGGTGAGCGCTACCATCAGTCCTGTGTCATGCCAACAATAAAGCATCCTGAGACCATTCATGTGTGGGGTTGCTTCTCAGCCAAGGGAGTGGGCTCACTCACAATTTGGCCTAAGAACACAGCCATGAATAAAGAATGGTACCAACACATCCTCCGAGAGCAACTTCTCCCAACCACCCAGGAACAGTTTGGTGAGGAACAATGCCTTTTCCAGCATGATGGAGCACCTTGCCATAAGACAAAAGTGATAACATCAATATTTTGGGTCCATGGAAAGGAAACTCCCCAGACCTTAATCCCATTGAGAACTTGTGGTCAATCCTCAAGAGGTGGGTGGACAAACAAAACCCCACAAATTCTGACAAACTCCAAGCATTGATTATACAAGAATGGGCTGCCATCAGTCAGGATGTGGCCCATAAGTTAATTGACAACATGCCAGGGTGGATTGCAGAGGTCTTGAAAAAGAAGGGTCAACACTGCAAATATTGACTCTTTGCATCAGCTTCATGTAATTGTCGATAATAAGCCTTTGACACTTGTGAAATTCTTGTAATTATACTTCAGTATTCCATAGTAACATCTGACAAAAATATCTAAAGACACTGAAGCAGCAGACTTTGTGAAAATGTATATTTGTGTCAAAACTTTTGGCCACGACTGTACAAGGTGTCGAAACCTTGCCACAGGGTTGCTGGCCCATGTTGGCTCCAATGCTGCCCACAGTTGTGTAACGTTGGCTAGATGTCCTTTGGGTGCTGGACCATTCTTGAAACACATGAGAAACTGTTGAGCGTGAAAAACTCAGCAGCGTTGCAGTTCTTGACACAAACCGGTGAGCCTGGCACCTACTACCATACCCCGTTCAAAGGCAATTCAATATTGTGTCTTGCCCATTCACCCTCTGAATGGCACACATATACAATCAATGTCTCAATGTTTATAAAATCCTTTTACCTGTCTCCTCCCCTTCATCTACACTGATTTGAAGTTGATTTAACAAGTGACATCAATAAGGGATCATAGCTTTCATCTGGTCAGTCTGTCATGGAAAGAGCACGTGTTCTTAATGTTTTGTACAATCAGTGCATGTTGGGTGTTGTAGTTGAACTTACATTGCCTATCTTCTTGGCGGTGTAGGTCTGGGGAAGTCCTCCCAGATACAGCTTGTTCTCCACATCCAGAGTGTTTCCTTTAGCCGGCACTGGAGTTGACGGCTGGCCGTCGACACTGATAACCACACTCTTCTTATTGAAGTCCGTCTTCACCTGGACACCCACAGATACACGACAGGGTTGGGGAGAGTCATGACAACCTGCATGGTAATATTACTGCTTTCAGTTATGATCCGAAACGAACTTGAATTGTGACATACTTGGGCTTTTGTATTCATTAATGATATTGTTATGCGTCCCCTGAATCGACAACAATCACTGCAATCTACTATCGCTCTTGGCCCAGAAGGGCATATAGTCACTAACTGTGTGCCACTGGCCGTCGTTGACGGGCACAGGGAAGGTGGCGGTGGCGGGGCCGCTGCCCTTGTCACAGGTGAAGAACAGATGTCCTCCCAGCAGCTGCAGAGTGGCGTAGTCCATCTGGTTGGCGTGGGCCATGTAGTAGATCAAACCACTCTGGGTATAGGTACGCACCGACAGCTCCAGAGAGAAACTGTCAGGAAGAGAAGCGAGAAGAGACATGAAGTATTTAAGCTACTGACAAAGCTATATTTTGAGTTAGCTATGATTTACTGTAAGATAAAGACTTTTGTTAATGGTTTGGTAGACCTATAAATAGGCAATGAATGGATATGACAATTTGTGGATAATTGTCAATAATACACAATTGAAGTGGACATTTGTTTAGGAGTACCAACCAATCTCATAATAATCATATATTGATGAATGCATCCACCAACCAAAAACATGTCTCACAACATGTTTGGAATGACAATAGGAGTTGGCAAGAGCATAAGCAGATCTGGGATCAGGCTAATTGAACTGTGCCTTCCTCTCAATCACAAACAATGTAGGCTACAGTGAAACACTTGAGAAGAGTTCTAGCTAAGTCAATGGGAATGTATAACATTAGCCGTGCTCGTTTCCAAGCAGTCCTGGAGTGCCTGGTGAATAATACATATTTAAACAAAGAGAATGGGTCACAGCCGAGACAGGGAATTAGGTAGACCTTGGGGAGGCTATTATAATTCTTCTCTTTAATGAAGAGATATGCACTCATGCTCAGAGAAAAGCAATCAACGATGATGGCCTTGAGGTTTTTTTTGCAATTCACTATCCTGTATGTTACACGACATGGCCAAAGGTATGTGGACACTTGCTCATCGAACATCTCATTCCTAAATCATGGGCATTAATATGGAGTCGGTCCCCCCTTTGCTGCTATAACAGCCTCCACTCTTCTGGGAGGGTTTTCCACTAGATGTTGGAACATTGCTGCAGAGACTTGCTTCCATTCAGCTACAAGAGCATTAGTGAGGTGGGGCACTGATGATGGGCGATTAGGCCTGGCTCGCAGTCGGCGTTCCAATTCATCCCAAAGGTGTTCGATGGGGTTGAGGTCAGGGTTCTGTGCAGGCCAGTCAAGTTCTTCCACACCAATCTTGACAAAGCATTTCTGTATGGACCTCGCTTTGGAACTAAGGGACCTAGCCGAACCAAGAAAAACAGCCCCAGAGAATTATTCCTCCTCCACCAAACTGTACAGTTGGCACTATGCATTGGTAGTGTTCTCCTGGCATCCGCCAAACCCAGATTTGTCCGTCGGACTGGCAGATGGTGAGGCGTGATTCATCACTTTAGAGAACGCTTTTCCACTCCTCCAGAGTCCAATGGCGGCGAGCTTGACACCACTCCAGCCAACGCTTGGCATTGAGCATGGTGATCTTAGGTTTGTGTGCGGCTGCTCGGCCATCAAAACCCATTTCAAAAGCTCCCGACTCCACTTTGTCCATGACAGCCAACAGAGGCTCATCATAAGACATCCCTTCTTCCATGTGTCCCTTAGGGTCAATCTTCAATGAGTTTAAGTTTTATTTTTTGTAATAAAACGTTGCTTCCAGAGCCCGTTTGGAACTCGGTAGAGAACAGATGATTTTTACACGCTACAAACTTCAGCACTCGGGGGTCCTGTTCTGTGAGCTTGTATGGCCTAACACTTTGTGGCTGAGCTGTTGTTGCTCCTTCACAATAACAGCACTTACAGTTGACCGGAGCAGCTCTAGGGCGGAAATTTGACAAACTGACTTGGCATCCTATGACGGTGCCATGTTGAAAGTCACTGAGCTCTTCAGTATGGGCCATTCTCCTGGCAATGTTTGTCTATGGTTATTGCATGTATGTGTGCTCAATTTTATAAGGCTGAAATAGCTGAATCCACTTATTTGAAGGGGTGTCCACATACACTGCATGGCCAAAAGTATAGGACTATGCTCTCCATTACAGGAAGAGTACTTAGTATGATGGTTGTAGAGCACACCAAGGCAAAGTATTAGCTAAGCAGCTAGAACACCTTCCTACGCCATTTCAATGTACTGGAATGCTGGCTTGAACCGGTTTTACACAACTAGCTATGGGCCAACTGATATCAAGGCTAACATGACTCAAATTAGATACAACACTATGAAGTGAGAATCCCTAAAGAAATGAATATAGAATTGTGACAATCAGAGAAATGACATAGAATATAATCTCTATGATAAAAACCATGCTGTGCCATATGACATGTTTTGGAGAGGGTAGTTCAACGAGCCAGCTGTCAGTACTGACCTCCTCCTCACTGTGTTGGGGTTGATGCTGAGGACCATGTGACTGTGTCTGGAGATGCCAAACTGCTGGGCTTCTGGGATGGATGAGGTGTTGTCCATCGATGCACACTGGAGACAAACAGAGGGAACACAGAACGATGACGGACAACACAAGGAACTATCTGTGACAACATGGTGACCTGTTTGAAGAGCTGCAGCACAGTAAATCCCAACAGATAAGAGGTGTGTGTGTGTCTGCTGTACCGTGAGTGTGCCGGGGGTGAGCGCGCTGAGCTGGCCGGGGGCTGGTGAAGGGGTTCTGGCAGGGTCCGGAGTGGGCTCGGCATCTAGGTCAGTGTCATCAGGTAGGAGGACCCTTTTAGGCCTCTCCTCCAATAGACAGCTGTCCATGTCCACGTTGTGGTACCTCACAGCAGCTGACAGGTCCAACAACCTATAGGGACACAGCACAACATGGGTCAGACCAAAGAGTAACCATCAAGGCCCCAATTGAGGAAGGATGCCATACTCCTTGTTACCAGCGACCCCAAAAAAATATTCCTCGAGATAATGCTTAGTCTTGCAAACGTACTTATGGCATCCTCGATTAAAAACATCAACTACTCCAGCACAGTGTGACAAATGAAGTATCGTTGTGTATTGGGTGTGTAACTCACTTGGAATCCAGGGCCAGGTTCCTGATGCAGCCGTAGAAGGAGGAGGTGGTTCGGAGCAGCCCGGCGCCCTCTGCTGGTGGGACTCCGCCCATGTACAGAGAGGTGAGGGTCAGAGAGGCCTTCTCCGAGGACAGACGTACCATCTCCTGGTGGTCCTCATCCACTAGTACAACCAGCATCCTGGATGGATGACACACACAGTGGTAAGTTACTACGTGTCAATAATAACAACGCAGTGCTATTCATCTTAGAATAGACTTCTTGTATATTATTCCATACTGGACAACATGATTATTAAAAGATACAATCTGCAATATTTACTGCTGTTCAACGGACATTTCAAAGTTGATTTAATCCCATGGCAGTTGTTATATATATCCATCCTATGTATAACATCCGCATAGAAATGTATTGAATAAGGTCACAGACAACACGACAAAGGCAGAGATCATTTTGTGTGCGGAAGTATAATTTCAAATGACATCATTTATAATGACTGAGCCATCCATCAGCATGAAATCATGACAGATGTTACAGGTTAATCAGTCCCTCTTCCTGGTGCCACTCACTTCCTGTTCCTCTGCAAGATGACCGAGTGCTCCTGTCCGTCACTGAAACTCCCAGAGCGTGATTTGACCACAACCTTGTGGACGCTCCCGCCCTCTGCCATGTTGACATGAACCTCCAAGCGCCCCGAAATCAGCATGACTGCCAGGAAGGGCTGGACACAAACACACAGAAAACATGGTCAATATGCGGTTGAACCATAAGTGATTTTGGCAACATTATAAAGATGTATTTGTTTATCACAGTATATCTGTGGCCTTACCTGGCGAGCCTGTCTGCTTTTGCGGGTGCCTGCCTTGCTGAAGCCTGCCAGGATTATGCCAGTGTCATTGCGGGTAGAGAAGGAGGCCAACAGCTCCCCCTGGGGGTCGAGAGAAACAGACGGCAACTCCACATAGCCCTCTCTCAGTACAGACACACTGCGGATGGGCTGGAAAACACACACACACAAGTTACTCATAGGGAATGTGGAAAGTCTTTTTACTACATTCAGTGTAAGATGACTCAACAATATGCCATTATCATGTTCTGCTGGGCATCTTCCTCTTTACAGAAATCGACAACAGCAAAATTAAAATGCCAAGACTGTCACTGTCACTATTCACTCTTCCCAATATTGCTGAGTCTACCTTTAATTTGTCTAGAGAGGAAGAAGGCCCCTGAAGAAAGGTTCTTTACTTTCAGCCTTTCTTACCACTAACACACGGCCTTTCTTACCACTAACACACAGCCTTTCTTACCACTAACACACGGCCTTTCTTACCACTAACACACGGCCTTTCTTACCACTAACACACAGCCTTTCTTACCACCAACACACGGCCTTTCTTACCACTAACACACGGCCTTTCTTACCACTAACACACAGCCTTTCTTACCACTAACACACGGCCTTTCTTACCACTAACACACTGCCTTTCTTACCACCAACACACGGCCTTTCTTACCACTAACACACGGCCTTTCTTACCACTAACACACAGCCTTTCTTACCACCAACACACGGCCTTTCTTACCACTAACACACGGCCTTTCTTACCACTAACACACAGCCTTTCTTACCACTAACACACGGCCTTTCTTACCACCAACACACGGCCTTTCTTACCACTAACACACGGCCTTTCTTACCACTAACACACAGCCTTTCTTACCACTAACACACAGCCTTTCTTACCACCAACACACGGCCTTTCTTACCACTAACACACGGCCTTTCTTACCACTAACACACAGCCTTTCTTACCACTAACACACGGCCTTTCTTACCACTAACACACGGCCTTTCTTACCACTAACACACAGCCTTTCTTACCACTAACACACTGCCTTTCTTACCACTAACACACGGCCTTTCTTACCACTAACACACGGCCTTTCTTACCACTAACACACAGCCTTTCTTACCACCAACACACGGCCTTTCTTACCACTAACACACGGCCTTTCTTACCACCAACACACAGCCTTTCTTACCACTAACACACGGCCTTTCTTACCACTAACACACTGCCTTTCTTACCACTAACACACCACTAACACACGGCCTTTCTTACCACTAACACACAGCCTTTCTTACCACTAACACACTGCCTTTCTTACCACTAACACACGGCCTTTCTTACCACTAACACACGGCCTTTCTTACCACTAACACACGGCCTTTCTTACCACTAACACACAGTCTTTCTTACCACTAACACACAGCCTTTCTTACCACTAACACACTGCCTTTCTTACCACTAACACACAGCCTTTCTTACCACTAACACACAGTCTTTCTTACCACTAACACACGGCCTTTCTTACCACTAACACACGGCCTTTCTTACCACTAACACACGGCCTTTCTTACCACTAACACACGGCCTTTCTTACCACTAACACACGGCCTTTCTTACCACTAACTTCTGTAGCTCAGTTGGTAGAGCATGGCGCTTGTAACGCCAGGGTAGTGGGTTCGATCCCCGGGACCACCCATACGTAGAATGTATGCACACATGACTGTAAGTCGCTTTGGATAAAAGCGTCTGCTAAATGGCATATACTACTACTAACACACGGCCTTTCTTACCACTAACACACGGTCTTTCTTACCACTAACACACGGCCTTTCTTACCACTAACACACAGCCTTTCTTACCACTTACACACAGCCTTTCTTACCACCAACACACAGCCTTTCTTACCACTAACACACGGCCTTTCTTACCACTAACACACAGCCTTTCTTACCACTAACACACAGCCTTTCTTACCACTAACACACTGCCTTTCTTACCACTAACACACTGCCTTTCTTACCACTAACACACTGCCTTTCTTACCACTAACACACAGCCTTTCTTACCACCAACACACAGCCTTTCTTACCACTAACACACAGCCTTTCTTACCACCAACACACAGCCTTTCTTACCACTAACACACAGCCTTCCTTACCACTAACACACAGCCTTTCTTACCACTAACACACGGCCTTTCTTACCAATAACACACAGCCTTTCTTACCACTAACACACGGCCTTTCTTACCACTAACACACGGCCTTTCTTACCACTAACACACAGCCTTTCTTACCACTAACACACAGCCTTTCTTACCTCTAACACACAGCCTTTCTTACCTCTAATGCACAGCCTTTCTTACCTCTAACACACAGACTTTCTTACCACTAACACACAGCCTTTCTTACTACTAACACACAGCCTTTCTTACCTCTAACACACAGCCTTTCTTGACACCATAGGAGTCTCGGAGCAGGTCAAAGTTGGAGCGGGCAATCTCCATGTTTTTGATGCAGCCCACATAGGACCGTGCTACTACTTGTCTCCTGCAAAAATAATTAAATTCACAATTTACCTCGTTTATTTTACTTCATGTAGAAAAAAACTTTAAAAATACAAAAATACACCAATTCACACACTAAGCTCAATATGTACATAATGCAGTAGGAGCTCCACCAAAAATATATTAATGAGCGTAATACAAATGCATATCAACTAGGAATATCTTGCAGGTAGGTGAAGTATGCGCCAAAGTAGTTCCAGTACCTGATAGGGCGAGACATGGGCAGTCCCCCGATGTAGATTGGGTCCAGGTCGGAGCGGTTGAGGTCGGAGGCGGTCCCAGGAGACTCCGCCTCCATGATCTCTTTCTCTGATGAGTTGTCTGCCGCCATCACCGCCATATAAACTAGGAGGGGAGAGATACAATACTTTACATGACATAGACATTATACCAGGTTAACTACAACACAATAGGGGTATGAATAGTGTGTCCATAAAGTGCAAGGGAGAAATGAGAAGAAGAATATGTGACCCCAACATTGTTTAGTTGTCAACTCTACCCTATAAATATGAGCCTATGACCTTTGACCCACCTTTGCGTTTGTTCCTCTGCAGGGTGATCTTGTACCAGCTGCCGGTGTTGTAGGCTTTGTTGGAGGTGAGGGTCAGAGGGCCAGAGCCCAGTTCAAAGGTCAGACGCACTTGGCCCTCCACCAGCTCAATGGACAGGAAGTCCCTCTGGAATGACAAATATACACATCAATCTATCAATGAATCTTTATTGTCCCCATAGGGGGATTTAGACACATCAGGTGATAATAGCTGACCACTATATGCTAACTAGGCTATAAATACAGACTGTTCAGTGTGGTTGTAGTGTGTGTGTGTGTGGGCCAGCAGGGAGCGTACCGTGCCGTTGGAGGCCAGGTAGAGCAGCAGGCCGTTGGGGGAGAGGGTCTTGAACAGCATGACGATGGAGGTGGAGGTGGAGCGGAGGGGTTTCTCTACCACTGAGTAACCACTGCCATCAAAGTGGAAGGACGTCTCCTCTGTCTGCGGACTCATGAAGCAGCCGCGACACTGGCCCTCCCTCTCAGCGTAGTTCCACAGCCCGATGTTCTTCTCGTTGAGCGACGCCTCCCCCATACAGCCCTTAAACTGGGTCATTTTCACCACAGAGGACTGTAGACACAAAATAGATTGAATCAGTTGTGTTAGATTACATTGTTTTATTAGTGGAGGAAACATCATGAAAGATGTTGACTCAACTTGAATTGAATGAGTTCAAGTTCTCAAGGACCCAAGGTGCTGGCTAGAACCATGGCTGAGTGAAAAACCCCAAGACAGATCTTAATACCGTACCTTGATCTGGCCTCCCAGGCCACCAACGAATATCAGGGTGGACTTGTTGACTTCCAGGATCGTAGCGGAGCCTGGTGAGGTGGTCTTGACCGCGGGCAGGGGTTCTGACTCCAGCTGGTGGACTGACAGTGTGCCGTGCCTCCCAAAGCGCGTGGCGTTGATGTGGTGCCACTTGTTGTTGTTGATCTGGATGTCGGGGTACTCCAGCTTGGCGTGGCCTGAACCCGCGTCCCACAGATACGCCACCTTGCCATGCTGCATCTCCACCGCCATGAAGTCCACCTGATATTCAGCGTAAAATTGTACATTTACTTTACACATGTCAGAGAGCCATATGGTTATAGTGGTTACACCTTACATTGACATGATAAAGTGTTTGTGGAGGGGAGTTTACAGATAGTTATAAATCAACCATCTGGTTGGAGGTAGGTTATATACAGTAGACTTAAGTTTCAAACTGACTTATGGGTAATCATGATTAGGTACGTCATGGGGTATTCAGCACGTGTCAGTGTGTGACTCACGCTGGAGCTGCTGCCCATGTAGAAGAGCAGGTTGTCAGGCTCACTGGTCTTGACGGTCATGGTAAGAGTGTTGAAGTTACTGGACGATACCTCAGGTGTGTAGGCCCTCACACAGTTTTTGTCTGCCAGCACTGCCACCTTGATCTGTACAGGAGAGAGCAGGACATAAACAGTATTACAATTGAAAGCAGTGTGTGTGTGTGTGTGTGTGTGTGTGTGTGTGTGTGTGTGTGTGTGTGTGTGTGTGTGTGTGTGTGTGTGTGTGTGTGTGTGTGTGTGTGTGTGTGTGTGTGTGTGTGTGTGTGTGTGTGTGTGTGTGTGTGTGTGTGTGTGTGTGTGTGTGTGTGTGTGTAGAAGTGACTAACAGAGGCAGCCTGTTTGCGGGCCTGGTTGATCATCTCTCTGATCTCAGACAGGTTTCTGCTCAGGTTCTCCCCCAGGGTCTTGAGTGGTTTGAGACGGTCATACAATCTCTCTGTACGACTCTCTGCCTCCTTCAGCTTAGACTCAGCTGTACTGGCTGAGAGGGACAACAGACAGGACAGGTTCATGATACTTATGTCATCTGTTAGTCACATAATATTTCTAGAAATTTGCCTCTAAAGTGATATGACAAGACAACATGATAACATGACAGGTATTTGGGGCACTACTTGGCTTTAAATGTGGTGTCGTTTAATGTGGAAAAGATGGAAGCAAAGATGAAAACCGCTTCCATTACAGAGTTGGTGGCTATAATCTAGCTTGGACCATAGTTGGATGTCTGAATGATGTGTTAGTCTCACCAGTGGATTGTGAGTCGGAGAACAGCTGGTTGGTGTTGGAGATGCTGGTTCTGGCCTGGGCCACAGCCGTGCTGGACTTCTCCAGTCTGACCCGGAGCTCCTCCAGGCGCTCCAGCGCCCTCTGTAGGGAAGTGTTGGCCAAGGCAGCCTGCTTCTTGGCGTCCAGCACCTGCTCACTGGTGCCTACAGGGGGCAGCAGAGGCAACGTCACACAAACTGTTTCCCCACTGTCTAGCGTGCCTCTGAGTTTGTGATAGTG
This sequence comes from Oncorhynchus gorbuscha, assembly GCF_021184085.1. Lineage (NCBI taxonomy): Eukaryota > Metazoa > Chordata > Actinopteri > Salmoniformes > Salmonidae > Oncorhynchus > Oncorhynchus gorbuscha. The sequence goes on along the minus strand of NC_060179.1, from coordinate 21,290,765 downwards.
TTAAATATATGACATATGTCTACAGTATGGTAAAGCAGAAAGGATATATAAAAGGACAGTTGAGTTGACAGGGCAGCAGATGGCAGTGCCACTCACCGTTGGGCAGGCTGTGGAGCAGGGCGCCTTGCTCTGGGATGAGACGGCTGGTGTTACAGAGTTTCTCTTTCAGCAAGGCCATTCTATCTGTCACATCACTGATGTTAGCCAGGAGACCTAGGGAGGACACACACATATATCATTTACTACCATAAGGCACCGTGTGCGTGTGTGCGTGTGTGTGTGTGTGTGTGTGTGTGTGTGTGTGTGTGTGTGTGTGTGTGTGTGTGTGTGTGTGTGTGTGTGTGTGTGTGTGTGTGTGTGTGTGTGTGTGTGTGTGTGTGTGTGTGTGTGTGTGCGTGTGCGTGCATACTCCAACTCACCCTCAGTGCTGTTTCTCAGGGTTAGACTCTCGGCCAGAATCTTCTCACTACGCTGCACAGCCTCAGATCCCAGATCAGTGAAAGACTCCTCTGGCTGGACAATCTACAGTCAACACACACAGTTATTTACGATACACCTATAGCTAGCAGGTTTCTGACCCACAACACACTTCATATCCAACGTAGCAGTGGTTATTCTATAGCCTGGTCCCAGATCTGTTTTGTGCTTTCTTTGCAAAATCCTATGGTGTTTGGCATGACGATGATCATAGACAGCACAAACAGATTTGGGACCAGTTATTCTATTATTTGATGTTGATACTGATGTCCACTAAATGAGTGTTGACTCACCATATTGAGGGCCATAGTAGCGGTCAGGTTGGCTAGGTTAGCCATCTCCTCTGCAGGTTGGACGTTAGCTCTGATGTTAGAGTCGCCATGCTCTGCGCTGGTGGCGTTCAGCGTGGTATTCATCACCTCCATTAGAGAGCTACATACAGGAAGAGGAAGTTAGGCTGATGTACTGTACATGGATGGACGACATGGCTATTATATCTATTTAGTCTTTTTTCTATGGCCTAATGTTTGTGATGATGAGGCATTTTGAAATGCATAGACAAAGATACATATGTTGAAGTTCACGCGCACACACTCGCCTGACCACCGGCACACACACATACCTCTGCAGACCCTGGGCCTTCTTGCTGAGTTCCCGGGCGTGGTCCTCAGCCTTGTAGACCAGCTCCAGAGCATCTTTCTTCCTCAGCTCCATCACCAGAGTGTCCACATGCTTCCTCAACATGGGGTTCCACTGCTCCAGCTGGTCCTTGGCCCCCTCCAGCTGCTGTACAGGTCACACACACACACACGCACGCACGCACGCACGCACACACGCACACACACACACACACACACACACACACACACACACACACACACACACACACACACACACACACACACACACACACACACACACACACACACACACACACACACACACACACACACACACACAGAAACCAGTTCAAACACACTCTACTAGCAATACAGTCTTTTTAAAACACAGACTACTATTAATACAGTCTTTTTAAAACACAGACTACTATTAATACAGTCTTTTTAAAACACAGACTCTACTAGTAATACAGCCTTTTTAAAACACAGACTCTACTAGTAATACAGCCTTTTTAAAACACAGACTCTACTAGTAATACAGCCTTTTAAAAACACAGACTCAACTAGTAATACAGCCTTTTAAAAACACAGACTCAACTAGTAATACAGCCTTTTAAAAACACAGACTCAACTAGTAATACAGCCTTTTAAAAACACAGACTCAACTAGTAATACAGCCTTTTAAAAAAAACACAGACTCAACTAGTAATACAGCCTTTTAAAAACACAGACTCAACTAGTAATACAGCCTTTTAAAAACACAGACTCTACTAGTAATACAGCCTTTTAAAAACACAGACTCAACTAGTAATACAGCCTTTTAAAAACACAGACTCAACTAGTAATACAGCCTTTTAAAAACACAGACTCAACTAGTAATACAGCCTTTTAAAAACACAGACTCTACTAGTAATACAGCCTTTTAAAAACACAGACTCTACTAGTAATACAGCCTTTTAAAAACACAGACTCAACTAGTAATACAGCCTTTTAAAAACACAGACTCAACTAGTAATACAGCCTTTTAAAAACACAGACTCAACTAGTAATACAGCCTTTTAAAAACACAGACTCTACTAGTAATACAGCCTTTTAAAAACACAGACTCAACTAGTAATACAGCCTTTTAAAAACACAGACTCAACTAGTAATACAGCCTTTTAAAAACACAGACTCTACTAGTAATACAGCCTTTTAAAAACACAGACTCTACTAGCAATACAGTCTTTTAAAAACACAGACTCTACTAGTAATACAGCCTTTTAAAAACACAGACTCAACTAGTAATACAGCCTTTTAAAAACACAGACTCTACTAGTAATACAGCCTTTTAAAAACACAGACTCTACTAGCAATACAGTCTTTTTAAAACATAGAACAACATTTTTTTATGTAAAGTGACCTGCAGCTTAAATAAAGATGAAATCAACATATTCACACAATAGGGCGATGCTACATTATATTTATACATATATATATATCCCCTGTATTTGATATGGATATGGTGGTAATGTGGTGTTATGGTGTGACTTACAGAGGTGCCGTTGCTCATGTCTTCTGCTAGATTGACAGCATCAGCCAGGATGTCCTGAGTCTCCTCTAGTTGGGTTTCTGCTGTCTGGTTCAGCCGGCTCACATTCTGCTTCAGACCCTACACACACAGAGACAACACAGTCTAAATACAACTACAGGAGAAATGTATAGACCTTCTACAGTTACGATGTTTGAAGATGACCAAAAGTCGAAATCAAATCACTTCGCAAAGTACATTTGACTACATTGTACGTGTATATTCCTACATTTGAATAAAAGTGACCTGATATGATTTGGCACAGATCAACGATATTAGCAAACTCGACTACATGTTATTTATGTTACGTTAAAGTACTTGAGTATAGTGAGTATATAGCAAGTGCAGATTATAGACGAATATAATAGAATACATGTAATAGAATAAAACTTTGTCCATCCAGGATACATATATACACACATTCTCATATCAGGCACATTTAAACCACTCAGTCCATCATGATGCACACACTAACAACATAGAGGACATTAATACATTCACTCACAACCGACCACTGTCCCAACTGCACTCGATAGATAAGTGCATATACTGATACAATTTAGTAGTCCAACAGCACAAGGAACAAATTAATATTTGAGTACTGAATACAGGGATTATAGTAAGTTTGGTAGAGTGATTATAGTGAGTGTGAGTACTCAGTACAGTGATTATAGTAAGTGTGAATACAGTGATTATAGTACGTTTGGGAGAGTGATTATAGTGAGTGTGAGTACTCAGTACAGTGATTATAGTAAGTGTGAATACAGTGATTATAGTAAGTTTGGGAGAGTGATTATAGTGAGTGTGAGTACTCAGTACAGTGATTATAGTAAGTGTGAGTACAGTGATTATAGTAAGTTTGGGAGAGTGATTATAGTGAGTGTGAGTACTCAGTACAGTGATTATAGTAAGTGTGAGTACAGTGATCATAGGAAGTTTGGGAGAGTGATTATAGTGAGTGTGAGTACTCAGTACAGTGATTATAGTAAGTGTGAGTACAGTGATTATAGTAAGTGTACTCACCTGGTACTCTGGCAGGTTGGTGTAGATGCTCCCCAGCAGGGTGCGTGTAAGGTTGTTGTTTTCACTGGCAGTCATCAGTAGGGCATGGGCATCCTCTAGCTGTTGGTGATGTTCAGTCAGGGTGTTAGAGATGTTCAGGGTCTGGGACTCTATCGCCCCCTGGGGCTCCAGAAGGTCCTCCAGCACCCTCTGGAGGAGAGCCTCGGTAGCACTGTGGTACAGGTGGATTAGTCACTTCAAAATCAATGAATCAAATCAAAATCAAATCAAATTTTATTTGTCACATGCGCCGAATACAACAATTGTAGACCTTACCGTGAAATGCTTACTTACAAGCCCTTCACCAACGGTGCAGTTCAAGAAGAGTTAAGAAAGTATTTAACAATTAGAATAAAGTAAAAAATAATCATAAAAAGCAACACAATAACAATAACAAGGCTATATACAGGGGGTACTGGTACCAAGTCAGTGTGCGAGAGTACATGTTAGTTGAGGTCATTTGTACAAGTACTGTCAGTAGGGATGAAGTGACTATGTATAGATAAGAAACATTGAGTAGCAGCAGTGTACAAAAGGGAGGGGGGCATGCAGTGTATGTTGACACCTCTTCAAATGAGTGGCTATTTCAGCCACACCTGTTGTTGACAGGTGTATAAAATTGAGCACACAGCCATGCAATCACCATAGACGAACATTGCCAGGAGAATGGCCCATACTGAAGAGCTCAGTGACTTTCAACATGGCACCGTCATAGGATGCTAACTTTCCAACAAGTCAGTTTGTCAAATTTCTGCCCTGCTAGAGTTGCCCCGGTCAACTGTAAGTGCTGTTATTGTGAAGGAGCAACAACAGCTCAGCCACAAAGTGGTAGGCCATACAAGCTCACAGAACAGGACCCCCGAGTGCTGAAGTTTGTAGCGTGTAAAAATCATCTGTTCTCTACCGAGTTCCAAACTGGCTCTGGAAGCAACGTTTTATTACAAAAATAAAACTTAAACTCATTGAAGATTGACCCTAAGGGACACATGGAAGAAGGGATGTCTTATGATGAGCCTCTGTTGGCTGTCATGGACAAAGTGGAGTCGGGAGCTTTTGAAATGGGTTTTGATGGCCGAGCAGCCGCACACAAACCTAAGATCACCATGCGCAATGCCAAGCGTCGGCTGGAGTGGTGTCAAGCTCGCCGCCATTGGACTCTGGAGCAGTGGAAACGCGTTCTCTAGAGTGATGAATCACGCTTCACCAAATCAAATTAAAAAATCAAATCCAACTTTATTTGCCACATGCGCCGAATACAAGAAGTGTATTTGTGAAATGCTGACTTACAAACCCTTCACCAAGAGCGCAGTTCAAGAAGAAGAAAATATTTACCAAGTAGACTAAAATAAAAAGTAATAATGAAAAGTAACACAATAAGAATAACAATAACGAGGCTATATACAGGGGGCACCGGTACAGAGTCAGTGTGCAGGGATACAGGAAAGCTGAGGTAATCTGTACATGTAGGTGGGGGAGAAGTGACTATGCATAGGTAACAAACAAATAGCTAGTAGCAGCTGTGTTCAAGAGGTCAATGGAAATAGTCCGGTGGCGATTGTATTAACTGTTCAGCAGTCTAATGGCTTGGGGGTAGAAGCTGTTGAGGAGCCTTTTGGTCCTAGACTTGGTGCTCCGGTACCACTTGCCGTGCGGTAGCAGAGTAAACTTTCATCTGACACTGCCTATTATATAGGTCCTGGATGGCAGGAAGCTTGGCACCGGTAATGTACTGGGCTGTACACATTATCCTCTGTAGTGCCTTATGGTCAGATGCCGAGCAGTTGCCATACCAGGCGGTGATGCAACCGGTCAGGATGCTCTCGATGGTGCAGCTGTATAACCTTTTGAGGATCTGGGGGACCTATCTTTTCAGTCTCCTAAGGGGAAAAGGTTTTGTCGTGCCCTCTTCACGACTGTCATGGTATGTTTGGACCATGATAGTTCGTTGGTGATATAGACACCAAGGAACTTGAAACTCTCGACCCGCTTCACTACAGCCCTGTCGATGTAGATGGGGGCCTGTTCAGCCCGCCTTTTCCTGTAGTCCACGTTCAGCTCCTTAGTCTTGCTCACATTGAGGAAGAGGTTGTTGTCCTGGCACCACACTGCCAGTTCTCTGACCTCCTCCCTATAGAATGTCTCATCGTTGTTAGTGATCAGGCCTACCACTGTTGTGTCGTCAGCAAACTTATGGTGTTGGACACAGTCTTGGGTGAACAGGGAGTATAGGAAGGGACTAAGTACACACCCCTGACGGGCCCCAGTGTTAAGGATCAGCGTGGCAGACGTCTTGTTGCCTAGGCAATTGACAGTTGGTCAGCGCATGCTTTGAGTACACGTCCTGGTAATCTGTCTGGCCCACCGGCATTGTGAATGTTGACCTGTTTAAAGGTTTTGTTCACATCGGCGACGGAGAACATTATCACACAGTCATCCGGAACAGCTGGTGCTCTCGTGCATGCTTCAGTGTTGCTTGCCTCGAAGCGAGCAAAAAAAGCATTTAGCTCGTCTGGTAGGCTTGCGTCACTAGGCAGCTCGAGTCTGGGTTTCCCTTTGTAGTCTGTAATAGTTTTCAAGCCCTGCCACATCCGACGAGCATCAGCGTATCAGTGTAGTAGGATTCAATCTTAATCCTGTATTGACGCTTTGTTTGATGGTTCGTCTGATGGCATAGCGGGATTTCTTATAAGTGTCCAGATTAGTCTCCCGCTCCTTGAAAGTGGCAGCTCTAGCCTTTTGCTTGATGCGGATGTTGCCTGTAATCCATGGCTTCTGGTTGGGATATGTACGTACAGTCACTGTGGGGATGACGTCGTCTATGCACTTATTGATGAAGCCGATGACTGAGGTGGTATACTCCTCAATGCCATTGGATGAATCCCGGAACATATTCCAGTCTGTGCTAGCAAAAAAGTCCTGTAGTGTATAATCTGCATCTGCTGCTGGAAGTGGTGTTGGAGGGCCAGTAGGAAGCACTCTTTCCTCTGGTCTAAAAGAAATATCCCATTGCCCCAGGGCAGTGATTGGTGTAGGGTGCCTGTATAGGGTGGTGTCTTTCAGATGGGACGTTAAACGGGTGTCCTGACTCTCTGAGGTCATTAAAGATCCCATGGCTCTTGGGACTTCGTAAGAAGTCAGGACACCCGTCACGGTCACCTAATAATCCCAGTTTACAATTGGCTCATTCATCCCCCTCCTCTCCCCTGTAACTATTCCCCAGGTTGTTGCTGTAAATGAGAATGTGTTCTCAATCAACTTACCTGGTAAAATAATGGATAAATTAAAAAGGAGGATAGAATTATGGTCAGATTTGCCAAACGGAGGGTGGGGTAGAGCTTGGTATGCATCTCTGTGTGTGGAGTAAAGGTGGTCTAAGATTTTTTTCCCCCTCTGGTTGCACATGTGACATGCTGGTAAAAATGTGATCAAACTGATTTAAGTTTGCCTTCATTAAAGTCCCCGGCCACTAGGAGCGCCGCTTCTGGGTGAGCATTTTCTTCTTTGATTATGGCCTTATAGAGTTGGTTGAGAGTGGTCTTAGTACCAGCTTCGTGCTGTGGTGGTAAATAGATGGCTACGAATAATATAGATGAGAACTCTATTGGTAGATAGTGTGGTCTACAGCTTAACATAAGGTACTCTACCTCAGGCGAGCAATACCTCGAGACTTCATTAATAGAGAAGAGAGATAGAGATCGCGCCCCAGCTCTTATTCACCACAAGACACACACCTCCACCCCTCGTCTTACCAGAGGTAGATTCTCTGTTCTGCCGGGGGCATGGAAAATCCCGCCAGCTCAATATTATCCGTTTCTTCGTTCAGCCACGTCTCGGTGAAACATAAGATATTACAGTTTTTAATGTCCCGTTTGAAGGATAATCTTAATCGTAGGTCATCAATTTTATTTTCCATTGATTGCACTTTAGCAAGAAGAACGGATGGCAGTGGGAGTAGTCACTCGCCTACGTATTCTCAGAAGGCAACCCGATCTGCGGCCCCTTTTCCTGAGTCTTTTCTTCAAGCAAATTACAGGGATCTGAGCCTGTTCCAGTGAAAGCAGTATATACTTCTCATCGGACTTGTTAAAGGAAAAGGTTTCTTCCAGTCCACGTGAGTACATTAATACGCCATAGTATTAATGTACTATAGTGTAGTAACTAAACTTTAATACAGCTTTACTAAACACCATTACAGCTCATAACAGTGTTACACAGTAGGCCTATAGTCAATCACCCCAGTATGACTAGAAACAGTATTACTAACATTAACTGACCTGAGTTCTGTAGAGACGCTGGCGTTGGCCTGGGATAGGTTGACTAATGTGATGGTTTCCAACATGGCCGCCACCTGCTCCCATAGACGTGTGCTGTTAACCTCGTCCTTCTCCAAGTTCTCTGTCCTGTTCAGACCGGCAGCTTCCTCCGCCAGGACTGAGTCAATCACAGAGAGGGAAGGGCTTTGATATTAACCATTTGTCTTATGAACAAAAATATTTAACTTTTACTCAGCCAGGAGATATCACAAATATTGTTCAATATCACAAAACATTAAATTGTTCACTAAAGGGGCATACGTTGAAGTTACACATTTCCTATGGAAACCTAAGATGGAATATAAAAACATAGCAATGCACGTTGTGCGGTTGCTATTTGCTGTACCTTGTATGGCAGTGTGAATGGTGGTGATGTACTCCAGAAACTTGGCCCCCTGGGTAACCCTGTTCTCTGTGGACTGAGCCACTTCCTCTCCATCAGCAGACAGCCCTGTAGCCTGCCGTAGCAGTCCTTCTATGTCCTGGGTGAGATTTGTCAAGTCCTCCTCCACCCTGTTCAGGTGATATGCTGGGCTACTTTCCCAAGACATCAGATTCTAGGAGAGAAATGAGGTCAAGTGTGTTACAACAGTCTTTCCATCATTGAATGTGTACTGAGTACTTCTGAACTTAAGACAGGGGGTTCAAAAGGTGACTTCCTGACCTCCTAGACAGAGAGGTATAACATGAGCCCTCTTTTACCTTGACCTCTCGTGTGTCGTTCTCCAGGCTGACCAGTGTGCTGTAGGGGGACAGGATGACCCCGGTCAGGTTGACAGACAGGAAGGAGCTCTCTAATGCATCCAGGTCATCCAGGAGGACCCCCGTACACTCATCATCACACGCTGAGGGGAGAGGGAGGGAGTGAGAGGAAGGAGTTCAGGATATCAGATTTCAATTAGGACATTACCGCAGTGCGTGTGTGTATGTGTGCGTGTGTGTGTGTCTGTGTGTATGTGTGTGTGTGTGTGTGTCTGTGTGTATGTGTGTGCGTGCGTGCGTGCGTGTGTGTGTGTATGAAAGATGCAGCAGAGGTAACCGCTGGTACAAGTCTAGAACTGATATGTCCCCAACATTTACACTAATGAATACACCAACAAAGTCTACTCTCGTCACGAAACATATACAGTTGAAGTGGGAAGTTTGCATACACTTAGGTTGGAGTCATTAAAACTCGTTTTTCAACCACTCCACAAATTTCTTGTTAATTAACAAACTATACTTTTGGTAAATTGGTTAGGACATCTACTTTGTGCATGACACAAGTAATTCTACCAACAATTGTTTACAGACAGATTATTTCACTTGTAATTCACTGTATCACAATTCCAGTGGGTCAGAAGTTTACATACACTAAGTTGACTGTGCCTTTAAACAGCTTGGAAAATTCCAGAAAATTATGTCATGGCTTTAGAAGCTTCTGATAGAGACGCTGGCGTTGGCCTGGGATATAAACACCATGGGACCACGCAGCCGTCTTACCGCCCAGGAAGGAGACGTGTTCTGTCTCCTAGAGATGAACGTACTTTGGTGCGAAAAGTGCAAATCAATTCCAGAACAACAGCAAAGGACCTTGTGAAGATGCTGGAGGAAACGGGTACAAAAGTATCTATATCCACAGTAAAACGAGTCCTATATCGACATAAGCTGAAAGGCCGCTCAGCAAGGAAGAAGCCACTTCTCCAAAACCACCTTTAAAAACTGCACATGAAGACAAAGATCGTACTTTTTGGAGAAATATCCTCTGGTCTGATGAAACATAAATAGAACTGTTTGGCCATAATGCCCATTGTTATGTTTGGAGGAAACGGGAGGCTTGCAAGCCGAAGAACACCATCCCAACCGTGAAGCACGGGGGTGGCAGCATCATGTTGTGGGAGTTTAAATGTATTTGGCTAAGGTGTATGTAAACTTCCGACTTCAACTGTAGTTATTTTGGACATGAGTTTAATGTTGCTGGCGAGTGGGGGGAACAAGTGGAGGAGCTCATCCGCGTGTATTCAACCAGTCTTGATATGATTGACATTTCCCCCTCTGCCCGTGGACATGAATCTAGAAGCTGTGAGACAGGTGGCCCTGGTAAAGATTTGCTTGCGAAAGTGCCTCTTCCACAGAAGGTTCTGAGGAAAATGAATAACAGAACTGTTCAAGTGATGACAAAGTGGCTATGCTTCAACACACACGCCACATGTGACGTTGTCTTCCTGAGTCAAAGAGAGGAGGGTTTAGGTGTCCTGAATATTGAGTGGATTTACACTGCTACCAGACTGCCTCACCTGTTGAACATGCTCAACTGTGACAGTTAAGAAGTTAGCCAGAGCTTCCCTCCTTCGGGCCCTAAAGAGGCAGAAGGTTCCACATACCAGGGACACTGAGGACAACTTCCTGGGCTTCAGTAGGAAGGCCAGTGGAAAACTGGACACTCGGGCTGCGTTGGTGTCTGGTCAGCCTGGCCGGACCTCAAAGACCTGTGCAACCCGACTGGAGTGGAGCTCAGGTGGACATGGACTGATATGGAAACTGAGCCAGTGACGGCCTCTGATACAGTTGTGGCAGATTGTGGTGTTACGGAGGCTTCTGTCACCCATGATGGAACATCTCATCCTACATCCAGGACAACACTCCTTGGTTTCAGACGGATGCTGCATGTACCAGAATGCTTCCATCTCCAGAATGCTTCCATTGGCGAGGACATTCTCATCTTTACTGTTAAGGTGAGGCTGCAAGTTCTACCAACAAAATATAATCTAGCACTCTGGTACGCTTCAAACCATGAACCCATTCTGTATTCTACATAAGTCAAATGTAATGGAGTCCATTGCCCATGTTGTGAATGGCTGCTGTTCATATGAGGATTTGTACAATGCTAGACATGACCGCCTTGTTGACCTGATAGCCAGCAAGGTGAGCCAAGTCGTCTCACCAACAGCACACATACATAAACATTCTTGTGTAAGAGGAAGCTGGTTTGATGTTGATGTGTTTTCCTGTGTGTTAAATACACCAGATGTTGTTGGCGGTGGTCTCGGCCACGTACACAGGCTTACAGTGGGTGGCCTCCAGATTGCGGGCCTGATAAAAACTAGGGCAAAGCAATTGGCTAAGCTCTGCTCTGTTTCAGCTGTCATGGGCCGCCAAGCTGTTTGGAGAAGGAGGTGCTTTATGTACCCTTGAGTACCATGCATACAGGCATCCTTTTTTTGTAAATTTGATTAGTGGATTCAAATAAAGTATTTAACGTGTGTGTGTGTGTGTGTGTGTGTGTGTGTGTGTGTGTGTGTGTGTGTGTGTGTGTGTGTGTGTGTGTGTGTGTGTGTGTGTGTGTGTGTGTGTGTGTGTGTGTGTGTGTGTGTGTGTGTGTACGTGTGTGTACGTGTGTGTACGTGTGTGTACGTGTGGGTGGGTTGATACTCACAGACACACTGGTCCCCGTCCAGGACGTGTCTCGCCTCGCACTGGTCACACAAATGTCCCCTGACACCGGCCTTACATTCACACTGGCCCTTCAGAGAGTCACACACCAGATGGAGAGAACCTGCAGTACTACACTGACACGCCTCACACTTCCCTCCTGGACCAGACGGGTTCCCATAGTAACCCACTGAACACCTGAGGAAGGGAGGGGTGAGAGAGATGCGGGGGGATGGCAAAGAAACAGTGAGACGGAGAAATAATGGAATAGAAAATGAAAATATAACGTTTGTCTCAGTCTGAGGTGTAGTGATGGCTTCTAGTGACAGAGACACTGACTTTGATCCAACAAGTCACACAGTAGCTGTGTAGTACTCTCTCTTACCTCCACAGTAGCTGTGTAGTACTCTCTCTTACCTCCACAGTAGCTGTGTAGTACTCTCTCTTACCTCCACAGTAGCTGTGTAGTACTCTCTCTTACCTCCACAGTAGCTGTGTAGTACTCTCTCTTACCTCCACAGTAGCTGTGTAGTACTCTCTCTTACCTCCACAGTAGCTGTGTAGTACTCTCTCTTACCTCCACAGTAGCTGTGTAGTACTCTCTCTTACCTCTCACAGTAGCGTCCCTCATAACCAGGCTTGCAGGCGTTACAGCGGAAGTCTCCCATCACTCCCTCCATTGCACAGGTTGGACTGAAGCTAAACCACAACACACACAAACTGTCAAACAGTGCTATACACAAACCTATATCTCCTCACTGCCCCCTGCTGGGAAAAGGTCTGTATTACCAGAGGATACCCATTCACTAAATCCCCCTTGAACTAGAATATTGCCAAGCAGCTTCAGCATTCTAAGAAAAAATATCTTATGAGATTGAATATGTGCTAGTGTGAAATCAGTAGTTGGACTATCTCTTCAAAAAACATACTATGTGTGGAATGAGATATTATCATTTCAACTCCAAATTCAACACGTCACTTATCAGAACATGCGACTGACGGGGAGAGTGAGACAGGTACCTGTTCTCTTTGAGGGGGCAGGCACACAGAGAGCAGTCACTGACGGAGCCTTTCACGTTCCCATAGTACCCAGAGCCGCACACATTACAGTGCTCGCCTGCTGTGTTGTGCTGGCAGCCCAGACATTCTCCCGTGTCCAGGTCACAGGCCTGGCTGTGGTTGTTACACTGGCAGGGCATGCAGGGCTGGATCAGGGGTCTGTTCCCCCGCAGGTTCAGATCAGTCACTGGTTGGCGGTAGTAGCCGGGGGAACACTCCTACACACACCACAAACGCACACCGATGACTGAGACAAAGTTAAATAATAGACTCAAAACACAGTAGTAAGTAGTAGTACATAATAAATGGTGTTGTTTTTGGTGTGAAAATCTGTCTGACCTGGCAGGACAGTCCAGCGTAGCCAGCTGGACACTCGCAGGTCTCTATCAGACATGCCACCTCCAAACCCTCTGACCCCTCCTCTGCCTCTAGGGCCGTATCCATGGTGATATTGGAGATTCTAGTGAAAGACAAACACAATATTTACATCATAGTCGCTTTATAGCGTCAACACAAAAATAAGTGTGTGTGCGCGTGTATGTATGTGTGCGTGTGTGTGTGTGTGTGTGTACTAACCTGCTCTGCTGCAACCCTGTACCATACGAGGCCTTGATGGTGATGTACTCGATATTGCTCAGGACCGCCAAGAAGTCGGAGTGACTCACAGCTTTCTCTGACACAGAGTTGAAATACTTCCAGTTGTGCTGATCAAGAGAAATCAAAGCAGATTTAATTATATTAATTCATTAGTAGGATTTGTAGGCTTTAGCTCAGCCGGATAACAGTCTTACAGCATGCTGGACATAATGGGTTTGAACCCATGGTAGTCCAACTAGTCCAGCTTTAGGTATTGTTTTTGGTGTCCTCCTTACCTCCGTCAGTGGGACGTTCTGACGTGTTTTGACCCTGTTGTCAGGGGCAGGCATATCGATGTAGATGACCTTCTTTCCCAGATGACCCCCCCTCATCAGGACCTGAGGCTCGTAGTTGGCCAGGCCAGCCCCGTCCAGAGCATAGAACGCCACCATGTAGGACAGCTTCCCTCCATACGACAACAACTAACCAGAGAATAAGATGTGTATGTTTATGATTCAGCATCGCTCTCTCACAGACACAAGTAACAGAGGTCTGAGATACACACCTTATTTCCCTGGTAGTGTTTGGGAAGCCTCCAGTAGTAGGGTCCAGGCAGTGTGATGTTTTCTTTCTCCCTGGTGTCCAGCAGCATGTCTGAGGCCTGGTAGTAGACCCCTTCCACACTGCCCTGGGGGTCACGCTGACTGACCACATGCAGCAGCTCTGGGTCAGACCCCAGTGTGATCTGTATGGTAAATATACACAAATGCATGAGCATGTGCATAGACATGCCCACAAACACACAGACACACACACACACAAAGATGCAGCCACACTTATTTGCTTCTCCTACAGTTCTTCATATCAAGAGATCTCACTATCGTGTCATTCAGTTTATTGCAAACTTTTCCCAATCAGTGAAGAACCACTCTTTTTCCTCACACCCCCATAAGTAGGTCTACCGCCAGCTCAGCTGTGCCATCTCTTATCACTAATTAGTACCAGGAAATAAATAGACCCGGCTAGCTACATCTGGGGTCCTTTCAGATTCCTCTGCCTGGGTGGCCCGGGAGGGGGGGGGGGGGTGCCACCTCCGTGTGCCCACGCTAAATGGTACACAGGGCACGTGCGTCCTTGAGCCGCGCACCCAGCGGGCACACCAGGCTGCGAGCAGCAGGCACCGTACGTGGCATCACTAAGCAGCCGGCACACAACAGATGGGCATCCTGTTTAGGCATCTGTCTGGGCATTTCATTTCCTCTTCATTGTGCCCAATTAAAATGAAGCTAATTAGGAGCATTCAGTTCACTCAAGAATAATGAGGATACAGACACTTTTCTTCATCCAGACACAGATGAGAAGAGTAGAGACAGAATACAGCTGACTAGTTACTGTGAGCAGGGACCGAGACATCGCCAGGATGACCTGACCAAATAGCTTAGAACTTCCAAATAACTTGTAGATGATAACTTCCTGGTCATGACACATTATCAGGAAAAACACCAGGCTCCAAGCATGAATCTTTAGATTTGACTTATGCCGTTGGTTAATTGGCTACAAGGTTATAAACAAGCCAGAGAAGACGATTTTGAGCCAAGTTGTTATATTAATGTTTGTTATTTGAAAAATATAAGAGGATTTACCACTGAACAGACCCAAAGTTGAGTTTTGATAGACTTTACTCACATCTGTAGAGGAAGCAGACGGACCATCCCAGGGACCAGAAACGTTCAGCTGCACATAGAAAAATAATGAATAGAGCTGACAAGATTCACTATTCTATCCGACAGACCAGAATATCTGAGACTCACTGAACAACAGAAACAGGGGCTGCAGCAGAAACAGGGGCTGCAGCCGTCCGGGTTAGGACCAGATAGGCCGAAGGATCCCTTCTTACACTCATCACAGCCTCCTCCGCCCACATTGTCCTGGCAACCACAGAACAATTCATTAAAACAGACAACATACATTCGAAAGGACACAATAAAACAAAACACTATTGCAGACCATAACGGATAAGATATTCCCCCATGTGTGTTTACTGCTTGTTTGTAAAACCAGTTTAACCAGAGGTTGCAGTACCTTGCACACACAGTTCCCTGTGTCCTCACAGCTGCACAGGCCCAGTTCCTTATCACAGAACTCCTCTCTGGTGCCGTTGATGTTGCAGTTGCACGCCGTGCATTCTGGGTAGCCCCTGTAGCCCATGGTGCACTGGTCACATTTCTGCCTGGCAAAATCCGGACGGCACAGGCACTGCCCATTGGTGAGGTCACACTGGGTGGCAGAACTGCCAGCCTCACTGCAATCACATGACTAAGGGGGGCAAAGATTAGCTTTTATGAACACCTATTAAGATATGAATGTGCTTATTAATCATTTATGAAGCATCTATGTCGGCCTTAAAAGAACATATATAGGCATATGTAGGCATTATAAAGGCTTATAAAGCTTATACAGTTGTGTTTATAGAGGTGTTTTACCTTACAACCTGCCACAGTGTCGTGACCCCAGTGACCTTCCTCACACAGCTCACACTTCTCTCCTATGGTGTGGGGAGGGCAGATACACTTGCCTGTCGTCGCATTACAGTTTCCGTGGGTGTGGGCACACTCACACTCTGATGGAGAAGAGAGAAAAATAACAGCGAGTGAGCGAGAGAGAAATATACAGAGAGAGAGAGCAAGAGAGAGAAAGATACAGAGAGAGAGAGTGAGAGAGAGAAAGACACAGAGAGAGTGAGCGAGAGAGAGATACAGAGAGAAAGAGAAAGAGCGAGAAAGAGAGAAAGATACAGAGAGAGAGAGCGAGAGAGTGAGCGAGAGAGAGATACAGAGAGAGAAAGAGAGAGAAAGAGAGAGAGAAAGACAGAGAGAAAGAGAAAGAAAGAGAAAGAGAGAGAAAGAGAGAGAAAGAGAGAGAGAAAGACAGAGAGAAAGAGAGAGAAAGAGAGAAAGATACAGAGAGAGAAAGAGAGAGAAAGAGAGAGAGAAAGACAGAGAGAAAGAGAAAGAGAAAGAGACAGAGAGAAAGATACAGAGAGAGAAAGAGAGAGAAAGAGAGAAATGATCAATGAAATGATCAATGAAATGATCAAATATACAGACAACAAACTCCAATTGGCTATACTAAAACTCTTTAACATCATACTTAGCTCTGGCATCTTCCCCAATATTTGGAACCAAGGACTGATCACCCCAATCCACAAAAGTGGAGACAAATTTGACCCCAATAACTACCGTGGAATATGTGTCAACAGTAACCTTGGGAAAATCCTCTGCATTATTATTAACAGCAGACTCGTACATTTCCTCAATGAAAACAATGTACTGAGCAAATGTCAAATTGGCTTTTTATCAAATTACTGTACAACAGACCATGTATTCACCCTACACACCCTAATTGACAACCAAACAAACCAAAACAAAGGCAAAGTCTTCTCATGCTTTGTTGATTTCAAAAAAGCCTTCGACTCAATCTGGCATGAGGGTCTGCTATACAAACTGATGGAAAGTGGTGTTGGGGGTAAAACATACGACATTATAAAATCCATGTACACAAACAACAAGTGTGCCGTTAAAATTGGCAAAAAACACACACATTTCTTCACTCAGGGTCGTGGGGTTAGACAGGGATGCAGCTTAAGCCCCACCCTCTTCAACATATATATCAACGAATTGGCGCGGGCACTAGAAAAGTCTGCAGCACCCGGCCTCCCCCTGCTAGAATCCGAAGTCAAATGTCTGCTGTTTGCTGATGATCTGGTGCTTCTGTCACCAACCAAGGAGGGCCTACAGCAGCACCTAGATCTTATGCACAGATTCTGTCAGACCTGGGCCCTGACAGTAAATCTCAGTAAGACCAAAATAATGGTGTTCCAAAAAAGGTCCAGTCACCAGGACCACAAATACAAATTCCATCTAGACACTGTTGCCCTAGAGCACACAAAAAACTATACATACCTTGGCCTAAACATCAGCGCCACAGGTAACTTCCACAAAGCTGTGAACGATCTGAGAGACAAGGCAAGAAGGGCATTCTATGCCATCAAAAGAAACATACATTTCAACATACCAATTAGGATTTGGCTAAAAATACTTGAATCAGTCATAGAGCCCATTGCCCTTTTTGGTTGTGAGGTCTGGGGTCCGCTCACCAACCAAGACTTCACAAAATGGGACAAACACCAAATTCTGCAAAAATATCCTCCGTGTACAACGTAAAACACCAAATAATGCATGCAGAGCAGAATTAGACCGATACCCACTAATTATCAAAATCCAGAAAAGAGCCGTTAAATTCTACAACCACCTAAAAGGAAGCGATTCACAAACCTTCCATAACAAAGCCATCACCTACAGAGAGATGAACCTGGAGAAGAGTCCCCTAAGCAAGCTGGTCCTGGGGCTCTGTTCACAAACACAAACACACCCTACAGAGCCCCAGGACAGCAGCACAATTAGACCCAACCAAATCATGAGAAAACAAAAAAATAATTACTTAACACATTGGAAAGAATTAACAAAAAAACAGAGCAAACTAGAATGCTATTTGGCCCTACACAGAGAGTACACAGCGGCAGAATACCTGACAATGTGACTGACCCAAAATTAAGGAAAGCTTTGACTATGTACAGACTCAGTGAGCATAGCCTTGCTATTGAGAAAGGCCGCCGTAGGCAGACATGGCTCTCAAGAGAAGACAGGCTATGTGCTCACTGCCCACAAAATGAGGTGGAAACTGAGCTGCACTTCTTAACCTCCTGCCCAATGTATGACCATATTAGAGAGACATATTTCCCTCAGATTACACAGATCCACAAAGAATTCGAAAACAAATCCAATTTTGAAAAACTCCCATATCTACTGGGTGAAATTCCAGTGTGCCATCACAGCAGCAAGATTTGTGACCTGTTGCCACGAGAAAAGGGCAACCAGTGAAGAACAAACACCATTGTAAATACAACCCATATTTATGCTTATTTATTTTATCTTGTGTCCTTTAACCATTTGTACATTATTAAAACACTGTATATATATATAATATGACATTTGTAATGTCTTTACTGTTTTGAAACTTCTGTATGTGTAATGTTTACTGTTAATTTTTGTTGTTTTTCACTTTATATATTCACTTCGTATGTTGTCTACCTCACTTGCTTTGGCAATGTTAACACATGTTTCCCATGCCAATAAAGCCCTTGAATTGAATTGAATTGAGAGAAAGAGAGAGAAAGAGAGCGAGAGAAAGAGAAAGAGAAAGAGAAAGAGAAAGAGAAAGAGAAAGAGAAAGAGAAAGAGAAAGAGAAAGAGAAAGAGAAAGAGAAACAGACAGAGACAGACAGACAGACAGACAGACAGACAGACAGACAGACAGACAGACAGACAGACAGACAGACAGACAGACAGACAGACAGACAGACAGACAGACAGACAGACAGACAGACAGACAGACAGACAGACAGACAGACAGACAGACAGATAGACAGATAGACAGATAGATAGATAGATAGATAGATAGATAGATAGATAGATAGATAGATAGATAGATAGATAGATAGATAGATAGATAGATAGATAGATAGATAGATAGATAGATAGATAGATAGATAGATAGATAGATAGATAGATAGATAGATAGATAGATAGATAGATAGATAGATAGATAGATAGATAGATAGATAGATAGATATGGGAGATAGATAGATAGATATGGGAGATAGAGAGAATGAAGATCAGATCGGAGTGAAACTCAAATGAATGTTAGTTAAAGTTTGGGTAAAGTTTGTGGCCTTACGTGTACACCCTCTGTCCTGGTAGTTGAAGTAACCATGGTAACATCGGTCACATTTGTCCCCCGCCACCCCTGGGATGCATTGGCACCGCCCCTCCTCCTCACATGCTGTGGACACAGATCCTGATTGGCTACAGTTACAGTCTCTGCACCCCTGTCCACTGAGAAGACTGTGGAAGCCCACCTGGAAAACACACAGAAGAAAATACCAATTGTTACTAACTTCCATCAGCTAACCATCTGAATCTTCTTGATTTTCCCTCAAATATATCCAGACATACAGATGTAGGATCTTCAGACTTGATTTTCGATGACAAAAAATGTAGCAACCCCTACAAAATGTCCATGATTTATATTCCACATAATAATTCACATTTCCTGTTGCTGCAGGATTATTTTCCTGCTGAAACAAACTGGCTCAAATTAAGATCCAACATCTGTAAAAATATGCGTATTACTCTATCTGTATCCTTAGTAGAGAGCATGTAGCAGGATGCCAAGAGACACTAGAAGTAATACTTCTCCATGTCCAATGACATCACTATCAGTAGAGGGTCTCACTGTAACCAATCACCTCACAGTTACCATCTAACATGAGCAGGCAGGAAGTACATCCCATCTCCTCTAATATTCCTGGCGGGGGGCTTCATCTGTCTCTATCAGTCCTCTCTGCCAAAGCTGTCAACTCTCAGTCCACATTGGACCCAACGGAGAACCAGGAACCAGACAGTCAGGGCCAGGACGTGGGTCAGAATTTACACCAGCCAGAGCATCTGATTCTGGGATTAGAGAGAAGCTGCTGCCCCAACTTCCCTCCCCATCTCTCTATATCTACATCCCCAATTGGGTTAAATATGGATAAAACATACTGAAAGAGAGAGAAGCCCAAGACTGCTCGCTGTTCTCCCTAGATAAATATGATCTAAATTCATGAGCTTTTGGGTTTGGCTTTTTATTTGAACAGTCCTTTTGGTTCCATTAGAACAGTCCTTTTGGTTCCATTAGAACAGTCCTTTTGGTTCCATTTGAACAGTCCTTTTGGTTCCATTTGAACAGTCCTTTTGGTTCCATTTGAACAGTCCTTTTGGTTCCATTTGAACAGTCCTTTTGGTTCCATTTGAACAGTCCTTTTGGTTCCATTTGAACAGTCCTTTTGGTTCCATTTGAACAGTCCTTTTGGTTCCATTTGAACAGTCCAATAGAACAGTTTTGGTTCCATTTGAACAGTCCTTTTGGTTCCATTTGAACAGTCCTTTTGGTTCCATTTGAACAGTCCTTTTGGTTCCATTTGAACAGTCCTTTTGGTTCCATTTGAACAGTCCTTTTGGTTCCAATAGAACAGTCCTTTTGGTTCCATTTGAACAGTCATTTTGGTTCCATTAGAACAGTGCTTTTGGTTCCATTTGAACAGTCCTTTTGGTTCCATTTGAACAGTCCTTTTGGTTCCATTTGAACAGTCCTTTTGGTTCCATTAGAACAGTCCTTTTGGTTCCATTAGAACAGTCCTTTTGGTTCCATTAGAACAGTGCTTTTGGTTCCATTAGAACAGTCCTTTTGGTTCCATTAGAACAGTCCTTTTGGTTCCATTAGAACAGTCCTTTTGGTTCCATTTGAACAGTCCTTTTGGTTCCATTAGAACAGTCCTTTTGGTTCCATTAGAACAGTCCTTTTGGTTCCATTAGAACAGTGCTTTTGGTTCCATTAGAACAGTCCTTTTGGTTCCATTAGAACAGTCCTTTTGGTTCCATTAGAACAGTCCTTTTGGTTCCATTAGAACAGTCCTTTTGGTTCCATTAGAACAGTGCTTTTGGTTCCATTAGAACAGTGCTTTTGGTTACATTAGAACAGTGCTTTTGGTTCCATTAGAACAGTCCTTTTGGTTCCATTAGAACAGTGCTTTTGGTTCCATTAGAACAGTCCTTTTGGTTCCATTAGAACAGTCCTTTTGGTTCCATTAGAACAGTCCTTTTGGTTCCATTTGAACAGTCCTTTTGGTTCCATTTGAACAGTCCTTTTGGTTCCATTAGAACAGTCCTTTTGGTTCCATTAGAACAGTCCTTTTGGTTCCATTTGAACAGTCCTTTTGGTTCCATTTGAACAGTCCTTTTGGTTCCATTAGAACAGTCCTTTTGGTTCCATTAGAACAGTCCTTTTGGTTCCATTAGAACAGTCCTTTTGGTTCCATTTGAACAGTCCTTTTGGTTCCATTTGAACAGTCCTTTTGGTTCCATTAGAACAGTCCTTTTGGTTCCATTAGAACAGTCCTTTTGGTTCCATTTGAACAGTCCTTTTGGTTCCAATAGAACAGTCCTTTTGGTTGCATTAGAACAGTCCTTTTGGTTCCATTAGAACAGTCCTTTTGGTTCCATTAGAACAGTCCTTTTGGTTCCATTAGAACAGTGCTTTTGGTTCCATTAGAACAGTCCTTTTGGTTGCATTAGAACAGTCCTTTTGGTTCCATTAGAACAGTCCTTTTGGTTCCATTAGAACAGTGCTTTTGGTTCCATTAGAACAGTCCTTTTGGTTCCATTAGAACAGTCCTTTTGGTTCCATTAGAACAGTCCTTTTGGTTCCATTAGAACAGTGCTTTTGGTTCCATTAGAACAGTCCTTTTGGTTCCATTTCCTTTTGGTTCCATTAGAACAGTCCTTTTGGTTCGTTCCATTAGAACAGTCCTTTTGGTTCCATTAGAACAGTGCTTTTGGTTCCATTAGAACAGTCCGTTTGGTTCCATTAGAACAGTCCTTTTGGTTCCATTTGAACAGTCCTTTTGGTTCCATTTGAACAGTCCTTTTGGTTCCATTAGAACAGTCCTTTTGGTTCCATTAGAACAGTCCTTTTGGTTCCATTTGAACAGTCCTTTTGGTTCCATTAGAACAGTCCTTTTGGTTCCATTAGAACAGTGCTTTTGGTTCCATTAGAACAGTCCTTTTGGTTCCATTAGAACAGTCCTTTTGGTTCCATTAGAACAGTCCTTTTGGTTCCATTTGAACAGTCCTTTTGGTTCCATTAGAACAGTCCTTTTGGTTCCATTAGAACAGTCCTTTTGGTTCCATTAGAACAGTCCTTTTGGTTCCATTAGAACAGTCCTTTTGGTTCCATTAGAACAGTCCTTTTGGTTCCATTAGAACAGTGCTTTTGGTTCCATTAGAACAGTCCTTTTGGTTCCATTAGAACAGTCCTTTTGGTTCCATTTGAACAGTCCTTTTGGTTCCATTTGAACAGTCCTTTTGGTTCCATTATAACAGTGCTTTTGGTTCCATTAGAACAGTGCTTTTGGTTCCATTAGAACAGTGCTTTTGGTTCCATTAGAACAGTGCTTTTGGTTCCATTAGAACAGTCCTTTTGGTTCCATTAGAACAGTCCTTTTGGTTCCATTTGAACAGTCCTTTTGGTTCCAATAGAACAGTCCTTTTGGTTCCATTTGAACAGTCCTTTTGGTTCCATTAGAACAGTGCTTTTGGTTGCATTAGAACAGTCCTTTTGGTTCCATTAGAACAGTCCTTTTGGTTCCATTAGAACAGTCCTTTTGGTTCCATTAGAACAGTCCTTTTGGTTCAATTAGAACAGTCCTTTTGGTTCCATTAGAACATTCCGTTTGGTTCCATTAGAACAGTCCTTTTGGTTCCCTTTGAACAGTCCTTTTGATTCCATTAGAACAGTCCTTTTGGTTCCATTAGAACAGTCCTTTTGGTTCCATTTGAACAGTCCTTTTGGTTCCATTTGAACAGTCCTTTTGGTTCCATTAGAACAGTCCTTTTGGTTCCATTAGAACAGTGCTTTTGGTTCCATTTGAACAGTCCTTTTGGTTCCATTTGAACAGTCCTTTTGGTTCCATTAGAACAGTCCTTTTGGTTCCATTAGAACAGTCCTTTTGGTTCCATTAGAACAGTCCTTTTGGTTCCATTAGAACAGTCCAGTTTTGGTTCCATTTGAACAGTCCTTTTGGTTCCATTTGAACAGTCCTTTTGGTTCCATTTGAACAGTCCTTTTGGTTCCATTTGAACAGTCCTTTTGGTTCCATTTGAACAGTCCTTTTGGTTCCATTTGAACAGTCCTTTTGGTTCCATTTGAACAGTCCTTTTGGTTCCATTAGAACAGTCCTTTTGGTTCCATTAGAACAGTCCTTTTGGTTCCATTTGAACAGTCCTTTTGGTTCCATTAGAACAGTCCTTTTGGTTCCATTAGAACAGTCCTTTTGGTTCCATTAGAACAGTCCTTTTGGTTCCATTAGAACAGTCCTTTTGGTTCCATTTGAACAGTCCTTTTGGTTCCATTTGAACAGTCCTTTTGGTTCCATTTGAACAGTCCTTTTGGTTCCATTTGAACAGTCCTTTTGGTTCCATTAGAACAGTGCTTTTGGTTCCATTAGAACAGTCCTTTTGGTTCCATTAGAACAGTCCTTTTGGTTCCATTAGAACAGTCCTTTTGGTTCCATTAGAACAGTCCTTTTGGTTCCATTTGAACAGTCCTTTTGGTTCCATTTGAACAGTCCTTTTGGTTCCATTAGAACAGTCCTTTTGGTTCCATTAGAACAGTCCTTTTGGTTCCATTAGAACAGTGCTTTTGGTTCCATTAGAACAGTCCTTTTGGTTCCATTTGAACAGTCCTTTTGGTTCCATTAGAACAGTCCCTTTGGTTCCATTAGAACAGTGCTTTTGGTTCCATTAGAACAGTCCTTTTGGTTCCATTTGAACAGTCCTTTTGGTTCCATTTGAACAGTCCTTTTGGTTCCATTAGAACAGTCCTTTTGGTTCCATTAGAACAGTCCTTTTGGTTCCATTAGAACAGTCCTTTTGGTTCCATTAGAACAGTCCTTTTGGTTCCATTAGAACAGTCCTTTTGGTTCCATTTGAACAGTCCTTTTGGTTCCATTAGAACAGTCCTTTTGGTTCCATTTGAACAGTCCTTTTGAACAGTCCTTTTGGTTCCATTAGAACAGTCCTTTTGGTTCCATTTGAACAGTCCTTGCCCAGCCAAAGACGCCTCCCCAACCAAACAAACCAACTCTGCTCTAAATAAGCAACAAAATATTATCCCTCTGTCTGTCTCTCTCTCTCCCTCCCTCCTTCCCATATTCCCTCGCTACCTCTCTCTTCCCTATCTCTCTTTGCCAGGGTGTGAGACAGACAATCTGATCGTGCTAATGAATATATCCAAAACATTGGACTGCATTTTGACCAGCTGGTCTTTATTGGAAGGCGGGTGTGGGAAGCGGAACGCAGGGAGGAAAGAAACAGGAGACCTTGGACACCCTCTGAGAACTAAGCGTTCCAATGGACTGGGCTGGAAACTTAGCATGCCTTTCCAAATTCCAAATACTAATTGCAAGGAAAGGTATGGGAATAGGGTGGAATTACACAGAAAATGGAGGGTGGAAGGAAGGGCCTGGACTTTTTCTTGGTGTGACCAGAGACCATAACTAGGGACAATAGTTTTTTTCTGGTAAGAAAAACTCTTGGCCCTATGGTATGTGAGTTTGAAGTTGTGAATATATTATGAAACAGATAAAGATATACAGTCTACATACCTGACACTCGTCACACTTCTCTCCCACTACGTGGGGTTTGCAGGTACACTGTCCAGTGAGCAGGTCACACATGGCCGAGTATGACCCATTTCCATGGCAACTGCAAGCTACACACAGGGGAGAAATAGGAGTAAACAGTCGTTAACGTACATGTTTATAACACCAGGACACTTGCTCCAATTTAATGTTGAAAATAATATCGGTAAGTGGAGAGGTATATCCTAAAATAATCAAACAATTCTCAAAGTGCCATTTTGATGATAAAATCCCGTTTTTTTCATGGAGTATAGACATTACACAGACATGGAAAAGATTGTAGAAAGGTTACTGCAAGGAGGCTGACTTGCAGTATTACGATATTCCCCTAGGTGTCACTCTATCCATTATAAAGAGCTCTTCTACAGTTGCCTTTCATAAGAAGGAAATACACACATTTGAAGTAAATTTGCACATCTATCACAATATATTTGACCATGTTTGATGGTGAAATGAATGCCATTCTAGGTGTTGACTGAATCCATTACCAGCATCACATATCTCACTATGAACATTAGATTCCTATTCTCATAACATCTACAGATTTTCAATGTTGTGGTATGCTGACATTGTCACAAAACCAGGTCTGGGAATGATGCATAATTACCATAATTCTTATAAGACTTCATAAACTGTTCATGAGCTACCTTGAGAGAGCAGGTCCCATACCAGCCTAGTGGTTAGAGCGTTGGACTAGTAACCGGAAGGTTGCAAGTTCAAACCCCCGAGCTGACAAGGTACAAATCTGTCGTTCTGCCCCTGAACAGGCAGTTAACCCACTGTTCCTAGGCTGTCATTGAAAATAAGAATTTGTTCTTAACTGACTTGCCTAGTTAAATAAAGGTAAAATAAAAATATATTGAACAATTATTTATGTAAACACTAGACTGACAGGGGGCGCTGTTTAACTCTCCATAAAAAATATTGTAAACAATATTTTGGAAGCTATGGAAATGTATTTATTGTCTACATTTGTTTTTGACACATGTATTATATAACAGACACCTTAATGAATACTTTTAAATTAGATTATGTCAACTAAACATTAACATTTTCCTAAAAGTATATTATTTGAAACTACTGTTACTGTCCCCACTACAATAAAAAATATAAGCAAATTTGTCCTTTGTCCCATTTAATTGAAATGCTGTAGAATTCCATTCATTCCTATGGAGGACTGCTCCTTCTGGGGAGTACCAAAATGGACGATCAGTGGCTTCAAAGCCTCTCGTTGGCAAATACATAGCATTAGCTATCCAGGGTTTATACACATCATTGTTCGTATCCCGGCAGGGATTGAGCCTAAACTTTGGCCTCCCAGTGCCTAAGGTAACATGGCTGAGTCTGTATTCACGAAGCGTCTCAGAATAGGATTGCTGATCTAGGATCAGTTTAGCATTTTAGATCATAATGAATGAGATTACATGGTCAGGAAGGACCCGATCCCAGATCAGCACACCTCTATTCAGAGACACTTTGTGAATACGGGCCCTGACCCATAACAGATCTTATTGTTAGGAACAGGTCAGACACGTGACGACGCAGAACTAGGTCAAAGTTGAGACTTAATCTGTGAATGGTTGGCCATGTCCTTCACTCAGCATTCCACTGACTGACTAAATGCTACTCAGAAACAAGCAAAATTGTCTATTTCCTGTCTATTTTCACTGTGTAATCTGTGACCTGATTTGGTACATATTATAGATGTACTGCACGTCTAGGTGAAGGATGTTTCTTGTAGTAAATGTGTAACTGTGAGGGGATCTGTGGAAGAATCCTCTATAAGGACAAAAACCATCATCATCATCATCACAGCTCTCTTACCCTGGCAGTTCTTGGCAGTGATGGCGTCACCATAGTAGCCGTCCTCACACCTCTCACAGTCGTCTCCGCTGGTGTGGCTGTGACACTTCAGACACACACCGCTGCTGGTGTCACAGTGGCCCGGCTCCCAGGGGTCCACGTTTCCGTTACACTCACACAGCACACACTCCTTGCCTGCCACAGTCGGGTCGCCATGGTAACCATTAGCACACCTGGAGAAGTCAAAGTTCGAAGATTAACACCTAATATAATAAACTTAATCATACGATTCATGAAATGGTTGAGTCGAGAATTGGTGTATACTGTAACTTAGTTTCACTTATAATACATATTTTTCCATGCAAACTGTTAAGTGTAATTACTAATATGTACTTAGCAACACGTGAAACATGTCTGATTATATAGTATAGGTCTAAGAAGTGAAGACAGGGTCAAACAGACAAGATTAGGTTTAAGAACATTTGGTCTACAGACCTCTCACACTTAGTCCCAGTGTAGCCCTGCTGGCACTGGTCACATGTCACCTGTCCAGGGCCCTCCAGGAGACAGGTGGGGCTGAAACTGAAGAAGAGACCAGCATGGTGAATAGACAGGAGTGTTAGGGGGAGTCTAGATGACGTATCACTAAGAGCTACAGATTTTACGATGATGATTTGTGTTTCTATAGGGCTTTTCTTCAACTTGAAGCATTTCATATTGTGTGGGGGCAGAACTCACCTCTTATCTCCACTACTAAAATTGTTCCACAACTACATTTATGCTTCATATCTATTCACACAATAAAGTATCTGGGGCGGTTGAATCATTCTGTTGTTGACATAAGAAGCTTGACCTAGTGCACATAACATTAGGAACACCTGCTCTTTCCATGCCATGGACTGACCAGGTGAATCCAGGTGAAAGCTTTGATCCCTTATTGATGTCACCTGTTAAATACACTTTGAGACAATTGAGACATGGATTGTGTATTTGTGCCATTTGTCAAGAACTGCAACACTTCTGGGTTTTTCATGCTCAACAGTTTGTATAAAATACTTTTAATGTCAAGGTGTGTTTAAAGGCGAAGTCAGGTGCAGGAGAGCAGAGTATGATAAATGAAGCGCACTTTATTATAGTTCCAAACCGGGAGCACAACAAAACAAACGCGCTCAAAAACACGGAACAATAATGGAAAGAGCTAAAGAACATCGCTTGACATGAAAACAATTACACACAAAACATGATGGGAAACAGAGGGTTAAATACAAGTAGATTGATTGGGGAAATGAAAACCAGGTGTGTATGAAAACAAGACAAGACAAATGGAGATATGAAAAACGGAGCGGTGATGGCTAGAAAGCCGGTGACGTCGAACGCCGAACGTCGAACGCCGAACGCCGAACGTCGAACGCCGAACGCCGAACGCCGAACGCCGCCCGAACAAGGAGAGGAGACGACTTTGGTGGAAGTCGTGACATTTAAACTGGAAGAACTTGTCCCGATTGGTATTTTTAAATCACTGATGAAGGATCTTGATACTGATTCACTGACTTGTCAATGTTTTTAATTTGCTGTTTTTGATTTTGTTATACTCTTGTGAATTCTATGGTTTTTACTAGATTACTTGTAGTTTTTCATGTTGTTTGTCTGTCATTTTTGTCATGACTTGGTGCTGCCTATCTTGGCCAGGACGCTCTTGAAAAATATATTTTAAATCTCAATGAGCCCTTCCTGGTTAAATCAAAAGAAAAATAAAGAATGGTCCACCACCCAAAGGACATCCAGCCAACTTGACACAACTGTGGGAATCATTGGAGGTAACATGGGTCAGCATCCCTGTGGAACGCTTTCCACACCTAGTAGAGTCTAACAAATTGAGTCTGTTCTGAGGGCAAAATGGGGTGCAACTCAATATTAGAAAGATGTTCCTAATGTTTTGTGCACTCAGTGTGTAACGGCCAAACTCTCCACCACTCAGCGCCCACACACATGTGACCTATCTATCGCCACGGAGAGGGTTTCTAGAATCTGAATGAATGGTACATTGGCACAGAGTTGACACAGTCACTCACTTGTTCGTCGCCACTATCAGCGGGCAGGCACATCTCTGGCAGTCCTCTGGGGTGCCCTCTGTGGTGTCGCCATAGTAACCGGGAAGGCATTGGTTACAGTGGGGCCCAGTGGTATTGTCTGTACAGTCCTGGGGAATGATTTAAGGCAACAGTGTCCCAATTAAACTTGTTCCTGCTCTGACACACATGCCCTTACACTGCCATACACTCCATAGCAACCACAATCTCTTGGGATAAAACCTCCACTGCCATGTTAAAGGGATAGTTCGCTTTTTTATTTTTTTCCAACTTTAAAAAACTGTTTGGATGACCACCCTAGGTAAGTAAGATAAAACTTTGAAATGTGAACTACCCCTTTAAGTGCAACAAACTGCTAAACCTAACCGAATCAAAGTGAATCATCTTCACGTATTCAATTGAACATAGTAGCTACTGGGTTTAGCATGATTTTTGATTTACATTGTATATTGACAGAATGAATGCCTGGCAGTAGCCATTGGATAATCATTGCTTTGTCACACGCCATTTAAACACCTAACACAGCATTACTCGGGATTAACTTGTCATCCAATAGGGGGAGGAATTCATTTGAAACCCAAACCCGAATTAATTTGAGCCCAAACTGTTCACTATAAAGCCGTGCACTGTATAGGGAATAGGATGGTCGGCTCGAGCCAAACGTCGTACGCTATATAGGAAATAAGGAAGTCATTTTAGACCCAGAACAGTGTCCCATTATATGGCTGTCAACAAACACAGCTCAATCCAGGAAGCTTCATACTGAGGGTTTGTTCATTGGTTTAGCCTCTAGCTGTGAAGTGAAGCTCAAACTAGTTTAGAGGTTAGCTAGTGCAGATGTTAGGGTCAGATAAACGACTGGAAGTGACCATGTCCTTATTTTACAAAGATGGTGGTGGAAGTAGATGCGATCACGCTTAGATCCCACAAACAAGCCATAGATGTATGGTATACCTATCATAGGAGGTTGGTGTTACCTTAATTGGGGAGAACGTGCTCGTCTTAATGGCTGGAGCGGACAAGGTGGAATGGTATCAAACACATCAAACACATGGTTTCCATTTGCTCCGTTCCAGCCATGATTATGAGCCGTCCTCCCCTCAGCAGCCTCCACTGATATCTATGGGTCATATTCCTACGTCTCTGGCCCCTGTCTAAACATGACGTGGGACAGAAAGGTGACTCGCCGGACAGACTCCATTGACAGATGTACGGAATACATTTATGGTATATCTACTTCTCATATGTCTACGTCTCTGGCCCCCCGCTGTCTAAACATGACGTGGGACAGAAAGGTGACTCGCCGGACAGACTCCATTGACAGATGTACGGAATACATTTATGGTATATCTACTTCTCATATGTCTACGTCTCTGGCCCCCCGCTGTCTAAACATGACGTGGGACAGAAAGGTGACTCGCCGGACAGACTCCATTGACAGATGTACGGAATACATTTATGGTATATCTACTTCTCATATGTCTACGTCTCTGGCCCCCCGCTGTCTAAACATGACGTGGGACAGAAAGGTGACTCGCCGGACAGACTCCATTGACAGATGTACGGAATACATTTATGGTATATCTACTTCTCATATGTCTACGTCTCTGGCCCCCCGCTGTCTAAACATGACGTGGGACAGAAAGGTGACTCGCCGGACAGACTCCATTGACAGATGTACGGAATACATTTATGGTATATCTACTTCTCATATGTCTATGTCTCTGGCCCCCCGCTGTCTAAACATGACGTGGGACAGAAAGGTGACTCGCCGGACAGACTCCATTGACAGATGTACGGAATACATTTATGGTATATCTACTTCTCATATGTCTATGTCTCTGGCCCCCCGCTGTCTAAACATGACGTGGGACAGATAGGTGAGACTCACCAGACAGACTCCGTTGATGTCACATTCTGTAGCGTGGTCGTTACACTCACACTGGAGACAGTTACCTCCGAACAGGATCCCGCCGACGCGATAGAATCCAGATGAACAGAACTACAAACACAGAGAGAAACATCATCATTTTGCGGTCACTTTTACCCAAAGTCACATAAAATAAGAACGGGTATTCAGACTATGCGGCACAGCTTTCGACGACATAGACTGACCAGGTGAATCCAGGTGAAAGCTATGATCCCTTATTGATGTCACTTATTAAATCCACTTCAATCAGGGGAGGAGACAGGTTAAAGAAGGATGTAAGGCCTGAGACAATTGAGATGTGGTTTGGGAATGTGTGCCATTCAGAAGGTGAATGGGCAAGACCAAAATATATTTAGTGCGTCTGAAAGGGGCATGGTAATAGGTGCCAGGCACACCGATTTCTATCAAGAATGGTCCACCACCCAAAGGACATCCAGCCAATTTTACTGTGGGAAGCATTGGAGTCAACATCGGCCAGCATTCCTGTGGAACACATTTGACACCTTGTAAAGTCCATGTGGCTGTTCTGAGGGCAAAATGGGGGAGTGGAACTCAATATTAGGAGGATGCTCCTAATGTTTTGTACACTCAGTGTATAACATGATTTAGAAGTTGTGTTTATCTGAAGTGATCTATAGTAAACACATGTATTGAAAATATATGGATTATCTGAGAATCGAACCCACAACACTGTTGCTCTTCTAACTCTAGCTAACTTAGCCATCTGAGATGCATAATGCGGTTTGCTTTTACAATGGATGCTGACACAGCACAAGTCATTAACTAGACCAGACACATACAGTAGGAAACAGTATCAACCCGGCCACCGTCACGTGATCTGGGTGT
This sequence comes from Oncorhynchus gorbuscha, assembly GCF_021184085.1. Lineage (NCBI taxonomy): Eukaryota > Metazoa > Chordata > Actinopteri > Salmoniformes > Salmonidae > Oncorhynchus > Oncorhynchus gorbuscha. The sequence continues at coordinate 21,259,649 of NC_060179.1, read as the reverse complement.
TTACCTCACAGGATGTGCCCAAGTAGCCCCAGGGGCACTCACACTGCTCCACGTCCCGGGCCTGGACTGGGTTAGCAGCCCTGATGTCTGCCATGTCCAGAGATACGGTGCTCAACCTGAGTGCCCCCTCTGCGCTGGCATTGAGGTGGCCTCTGATCCTCAGTCCGGCCAAGTCCGCCAATACGGTCATGAGCTCGTCCCTGTCAACCCTCTGGCCTGTGTGTAGGTCTACGAAGCCCTGCGGTAGGAGCTCCACGGAAACAAGCTGCTCCCGCAGGGGCGTCAGGAAGAGCTGCTTGGGGGGCGTCTGACGCAGGGTTCTCCCATTCCCCTGGGGACGCATCCAGACAAGGCATTTAGCAACAAATGTTGATTTATATTAACGGGGGTTGGTATGCCCATCCTTAGGAATGGTTCTAGATTTAGGGCTGATTCGGGTGATTCCATAATGGTAATCAAATCTATAATGGTCTAGAAGTTTCTTTTACTGTAAACTAGGTTCACAATCTTGCATTCCACAGCTAATATCAGAGCCAGGTGGAATACATATCCAGTTAGCACAATATTAACTTACCTCAATAATCAAATCAAACTGTGATGGCAGAGAATTGTCCACATTGTCCACAGAAACATCATAGGCCACAGTGTAGTTTAAAAGCCCTCCATATGATGTCAGCTTCACAAAGCAATGGGGAAAAAACGAAAAGGGGAAAATTGTACAAATAAAGTGTTAGACTCAAGAAAACATTACCTACAGCAAATATGCAATAGTCGAAATTCGTTACACTAAATATTGAAGTAAAACCAGGCCCACGGGGATGATTGCTGCCTCGATCTTTCTCTCCCTCCCTCCAGATATTAAGGCCATTCCAGAAATAATGACTAATTCTAATTAATTAATTCTAATCACTGGAGGGACTAATGGGTACAGTAGAACACACACGACAGGGTTCTAATGAATGGAACCTCATTAATTTGGCAATTAATAAAGTGCCCGGCCCTACTTGACTATAATTACAGGGCACCCTGTATTAACAGACAGTGGGAGGAAAGAAGAGGGACTACAAATGATGAGTGGGAAAAGAGAGAGACAGGGGGAGTAAGAGAAGATAGAGAGGAGAGAGAGAAGTAGGGGGAGTAAGAGAAGAGAGAGAGGAGAGAGAGAAGTAGGGGGAGTAAGAGAAGAGAGAGAGGAGAGACAGGGGGAGTAAGAGAAGAGAGAGAGAAGAGAGAGAGGAGAGACAGGGGGAGTAAGAGAAGAGAGAGAGGAGAGAGAGAGGAGAGACAGGGGGAGTAAGAGAAGAGAGAGAGAAGAGAGAGAGGAGAGACAGGGGGAGTAAGAGAAGAGAGAGAGGAGAGAGAGGTAGGGGGAGTAAGAGAAGAGAGAGAAGAGAGAGAGGAGAGACAGAGGGAGTACGAGAAGAGAGAGAGGAGAGAGAGAGGTAGGGGGAGTAAGAGAAGAGAGAGAGGAGAGAGAGAGGAGAGACAGGGGGAGTAAGAGAAGAGAGAGAGGAGAGAGAGAGGAGAGACAGGGGGAGTAAGAGAAGAGAGAGAGGAGAGAGAGAAGTAGGGGGAGTAAGAGAAGAGAGAGAGAAGAGAGAGATGAGAGACAGGGGGAGTAAGAGAAGAGAGAGAGGAGAGAGAGAGGAGAGACAGAGGGAGTAAGAGAAGAGAGAGAGGAGAGAGAGGTAGGGGGAGTAAGAGAAGAGAGAGAAGAGAGAGAGGAGAGACAGAGGGAGTAAGAGAAGAGAGAGAGGAGAGAGAGAGGTAGGGGGAGTAAGAGAAGAGAGAGAGGAGAGAGAGAGGAGAGACAGGGGGAGTAAGAGAAGAGAGAGAGGAGAGAGAGAGGAGAGACAGGGGGAGTAAGAGAAGAGAGAGAGGAGAGAGAGAGGTAGGGGGAGTAAGAGAAGAGAGAGAGGAGAGAGAGGGGTAGGGGGAGTAAGAGAAGAGAGAGAGGAGAGACAGGGGGAGTAAGAGAAGAGAGAGAGGAGAATGAAAATGAGAGAGGTAGGGGGAGTAAGAGAAGAGAGAGGGGAGAGACAGGGGGAGTAAGAGAAGAGAGAGAGGAGAATGAAAATGAGAGAGGTAGGGGGAGTAAGAGAAGAGATAGAGTAGAGAGAGGAGAGAGAGAGAGGAGAGACAGGGGGAGTAAGAGAAGAGAGAGAGGAGAGAGAGAAGTAGGGGGAGTAAGAGAAGAGAGAGAGGAGAGAGAGAGGAGAGACAGGGGGAGTAAGAGATGAGAGAGGAGAGAGAGAAGTAGGGGGAGTAAGAGAAGAGAGAGAGGAGAGAGAGAGGAGAGACAGGGGGAGTAAGAGAAGAGAGAGAGGAGAGTGAAAGAGAGAGGTAGGGGGAATAAGAGAAGAGAGAGAGGAGAGTGAAAGAGAGAGGTAGGGGGAGTAAGAGAAGAGAGAGAGGAGAGTGAAAGAGAGAGGTAGGGGGAATAAGAGAAGAGAGAGAGGAGAGTGAAAGAGAGAGGTAGGGGGAGTAAGAGAAGAGAGAGAGGAGAGAGAGAGGAGAGATAGGGGGAGTAAGAGAAGAGAGAGAGGAGATAGAGAGGAGAGACAGGGGGAGTAAGAGAAGAGAGAGGGGGGAGTGAGAGAAGAGAGAGAGGAGAGAGAGAGGAGAGACAGGGGGAGTAAGAGAAGAGAGAGAGGAGAGAGAGAAGTAGGGGGAGTAAGAGAAGAGAGAGAGGAGAGAGAGAGGAGAGACAGGGGGAGTAAGAGAAGAGAGAGAGGAGAGTGAAAGAGAGAGGTAGGGGGAATAAGAGAAGAGAGAGAGGAGAATGAAAATGAGAGAGGTAGGGGGAGTAAGAGAAGAGAGAGAGGAGAGACAGGGGGAGTAAGAGAAGAGAGAGAGGAGAATGAAAATGAGAGAGGTAGGGGGAGTAAGAGAAGAGATAGAGTAGAGAGATGAGAGAGAGAGAGGAGAGACAGGGGGAGTAAGAAAAGAGAGAGAGGAGAGAGAAGTAGGGGGAGTAAGAGAAGAGAGAGAGGAGAGAGAGAGGAGAGTCAGGGGGAGTAAGAGATGAGAGAGGAGAGAGAGAAGTAGGGGGAGTAAGAGAAGAGAGAGAGGAGAGAGAGAGGAGAGACAGGGGGAGTAAGAGGAGAGAGGAGAGTAAAAGAGAGAGGTAGGGGGAATAAGAGAAGAGAGAGAGGAGAGTGAAAGAGAGAGGTAGGGGGAGTAAGAGAAGAGAGAGAGAGGAGAGTGAAAAAGAGAGGTAGGGGGAATAAGAGAAGAGGGAGAGGAGAGTGAAAAAGAGAGGTAGGGGGAGTAAGAGAAGAGAGAGAGGAGAATGAAAGAGAGAGGTAGGGGGAGTAAGAGAAGAGAGAGAGGAGAGAGAGAGGTAGGGGGAGTAAGAGAAGAGAGAGAGGAGAGTGAAAAAGAGAGGTAGGGGGAATAAGAGAAGAGATAGAGGAGAGTGAAAGAGAGAGGTAGGGGGAGTGAGAGAAGAGAGAGAGGGGAGAGAGAGGAGAGACAGGGGGAATAAGAGAAGAGAGAGAGGAGAGTGAAAGAGAGAGGTAGGGGGAGTGAGAGAAGAGAGAAGAGAGGAGAGAGGGGGAATAAGAGAGAGAGAGAGGAGAGACAGAGAGGGGGAATAAGAGAAGAGAGGAGAGAGAGAGAGAGAGAAGGGGGAATAAGAGAAGGAGAGAGGGGGAAAGAAGAGAGGGGGAGAGAAGAGAGAGAGGTAGGGGGAGTGAGAGAAGAGAGAGAGGAGAGAGAGAAGTAGGGGGAGTGAGAGAAGAGAGAGAGGAGAGTGAAAGAGAGAGGTAGGGGGAGTAAGAGAAGAGAGAGAGGAGAGTGAAAGAGAGAGGTAGGGGGAGTGAGAGAAGAGAGAGAGGAGAGAGAGAGGTAGGGGGAGTAAGAGAAGAGAGAGAGGAGAGTGAAAGAGAGAGGTAGGGGGAGTGAGAGAAGAGAGAGAGGAGAGAGAGAGGTAGGGGGAGTAAGAGAAGAGAGAGAGGAGAGTGAAAGAGAGAGGTAGGGGGAGTGAGAGAAGAGAGAGATGAGAGTGAAAAAGAGAGGTAGGGGGAGTGAGAGAAGAGAGAGAGGAGAGAGAGTAGGGGGAGTGAGAGAAGAGAGAGGAGAGAGAGAGTTAGGGGGAGTAAGAGAAGAGAGAGAGGAGAGTGAAAGAGAGAGGTAGGGGAGTAAGACAATAGAGTGAGAAGAGTGAAAGAGAGAGGTAGGGGGAGTAAGAGAAGAGAGAGAGGAGAGTGAAAGAGAGAGGTAGGGGGAGTAAGAAAAGAGAGAGAGGAGAGTGAAAGAGACAGGTAGGGGAGTAAGAGAAGGGGGAGAGGAGCGTGAAAAAGAGAGAAATACAGTAGCAAGAGAGACAGAGAGAGATAAATCTATAGGGAGAGCAGAGGCCTATTTCCTCCCTCCTGTGGGGATTGTGAAATCAATTTGTCCCAAGCTAATACATGCAGGTCATTAGCTAGCTGAACATCTCATTGTGACGGACAACTTTGTGTTCAGGAGGAATACAGCAACTCCATAGGTGAGAGTTTAGCGTTGGTAGCATAGGTGCAATATACTGTATGTCAGCAAAACGCTTACCCTGTTCCCCAGGAAGCAAAACGCTTACCCTGTTCCCCAGGAAGCAAAACGCTTACCCTGTTCCCCAGGAAGCCCTCCGGAGCGGCCCAGGTAGACACAAAACGGTACGACTGGATCATGGTGATGCTGGGGACAATGAGGTTGTTGTCGTCATCAGTGAGGGGTGCCGTGTAGATGGAGACGCTTTGGGTAGGAAGGAGCCATCCATTGGAGTCAACAGTCTATGGGCCAGGAGGAATTTGTAATGAGAACATCACAGGCTGATCCAATTTACCGGTTATGTGTTATTGAGTTCTACAGTATCAAAGAGTTTAACGGCTCCCAACAAAACCATGTGGAACCATTGGAGTTGGTTGCTGCATATTGTGGATATTCTTGTCCAAAGGAACAACTAAGTAATTAAATGGATGTGTGGATGAGAGTATATTTGGATGTGGGAGTTGCGGTGTGTTACCTGAAACAAAGACCAGGGTGAACTCTCACACACGTCAGACACACCGAAGCAGAAACACTCTGTGCATCCCTCAGGGTTACGGTCCTCCAGGTTGTAGAAACCCTGCTTACACAGGTCACAGTTGGCCCCCATCACGTTCTCCTAAGTCACACACACAGTGGAGAAGATCAGTTTAAGGGGATTAGTTTGGTAGGAACATTCAGGGACAATGAGCACAAGACTGTCTTAGCCTGTTGAGCTAAAAACCTAGGCATTAGCTCAGGGAGCTAAGGCAAGTCTTCAGGTCTTCAGGCAAGGTAACTCATCATGCAAGTGTTACCCTATATTACCCCAGTTTTACCTTGCAGATGCACTCTGTGCAGGGGTCGATGTTGAGGCTGCCTTCCAGACTGCACTCACAGCGTGAACACAGGGGGAAGTCCCTGTAGCCAAAGGCACAGCGTTCACAGCGCTCACCCACAAAGCCCTCTTTACACAAACACTGCCCTGGGTTCAGACCTGCACAGCACAGTCAATACAGCACAGTTAGCATTGATCAATTAGCACAGTCAATACGGCACAGTTAGTGTAGTCTAGTTAGCACAGTCAATACAGCACTGTTGGCATAGTCTAGTTAGCACAGTCAATACAGCACAGTTAGCATCGTCCAGTTAGCACAGTCAATACAACACAGTTAGCATAGTCCAGTTAGCACAGTCAATACATCACAGTTAGTGTAGTCTAGGTAGCACAGTCAAAACAGCACAGTTAGCATAGTCTAGTTATCACAGTCAATACAACACAGTTAGCATAGTCCAGTTAGCACAGTCAATACAGCACAGTTAGCATAGTCTAGTTAGCACAGTCAATACAGCACAGTTAGCATAGTCTAGTTAGCACAGTCAATACAGCACAGTTAGCATAGTCTAGTTAGCACAGTCAATACAGCACAGTTAGCATAGTCTAGTTAGCACAGTCAATACAGCACAGTTAGCGTGGTCTAGTTAGCACAGTCAATACATCACAGTTAACGTAGTCTAGTTAGCACAGTCAATACAGCACAGTTGGCATAGTCTAGTTAGCACAGTCAATACAGCACAGTTAGCATAGTCCAGTTAGCACAGTCAATACAACACAGTTAGCATAGTCCAGTTAGCACAGTCAATACAGCACAGTTGGCATAGTCTAGTTAGCACAGTCAATACAACACAGTTAGCATAGTCCAGTTAGCACAGTCACAGTACAATAAAATCAGTACAGTTCCGTGTTTGTACCTTTCTCCAGCTTGGCGTGGTTGTCATCTCTGATGCAGGCAGGAGTCAAAGACCCCCTCATGTCACAGCCACACTCCACACATGGGTTCTCACTGTAGGGCGACACCTACACACACAGACACACACACACATATATACACGCACACCCAGGAGGAAACAAATACACCATTTTATTTTTTATTTTTTATTTTACCTTTATTTAACTAGGCAAGTCAGTTAAGAACAAATTCTTATTTTCAATGACGGCCTAGGAACAGTGGGTTAACTGCCTGTTCCAATGACCATTCACATTCCACACAAGGTACACACTGAAATTAAAAGGTTAATAAATCGCCATTCATCCATCCGAGCAAGGACCATGATACCAATGTAGTTCCACTGTACAGTCATTCTAGGACACAGCAACAAATAACTCCATTATCTTTCGTTGGGCCACAGAACCAAAACTACAATGTAGAAAGAGGAGGAAGGGAAGCGCTACTAAGGTACACAATAGTACATTTTGGTAGACAGAAGGTGCTCTTTGGTCAAAGGGGTGAATTGGTCATCAAAAAGAAAGGAGGACCAAGGCACTCTTCATATAATGAATTAAAATGCCTTTATTTGTATGGCATGTTCAATAGAAGTTTCGTCATTTTAAAACTTTGTTTCCATTGAACATGCCATACAAATAAAGGCATTTTAATTCATTATATGAAGAGTGCCTTGGTCTTCCTTTCTTTTTGAAAACTACAATGTGTTTGTAATCAGGACCACACACACACACACACACTGATTTTATTGTCCAATCACAGACAATAGGAATGTACACAACAGTGCACGGAAAGGCGCACGCCACTAGGCAGGGACACAAAGGAAGACCAGGGGGGTCCTCAGGGAAAGGGGACCATAGGGACACAAAGGAAGACCAGGGGGGTCCTCAGGTAAAGGGGACAGTGGACACAAAGGAAGACCAGGGGGGTCCTCAGGTAACGGGGACCATAGGGACACAAAGGAAGACCAGGGGGGTCCTCAGGTAAAGGGGACCATAGGGACACAAAGGAAGACCAGGGGGTCCTCAGGTAAAGGGGACCATAGGGATAGGCACAAAGGAAGACCAGGGGGGTCCTCAGGTAACGGGGACCATAGGGACACAAAGGAAGACCAGAGGGGTCCTCAGGTAAAGGGGACCATAGGGACACAAAGGAAGACCAGGGGGGTCCTCAGGTAAAGGGGACCATAGGGACACAAAGGAAGACCAGGGGGTCCTCAGGTAAAGGGGGACACAAAGGAAGACCATATGGGGACCATAGGGACACAAAGGAAGACCAGGGGGTCCTCAGGTAAAGGGGACCATAGGGACACAAAGGAAGACCAAGGGGTCCTCAGGTAAAGGGGACCATAGGGACACAAAGGAAGACCAGGGGGTCCTCAGGTAAAGGGGACCATAGGGACACAAAGGAAGGGGACCAAGGGGTCCTCAGGTAAAGGGGACCATAGGGACACAAAGGAAGACCAGGGGGTCCTCAGGTAATGGGGACCATAGGGACACAAAGGAAGACCAGGGGGGTCCTCAGGTAAAGGGGACCATAGGAACACAAAGGAAGACCAGGGGGGTCCTCAGGTAAAGGGGACCATAGGGACACAAAGGAAGACCAGGGGGGTCCTCAGGTAATGGGGAACATAGGGACACAAAATGAAGAGAAGGGGGTCCTCAGGTAAAGGGGACCATAGGGACACAAAGGAAGACCAGGGGGGTCCTCAGGTAATGGGGACCATAGGGACACAAAGGAAGACCAGGGGGGTCCTCAGGTAATGGGGAACATAGGGACACAAAATGAAGAGCAGGGGGTCCTCAGGAAATGGGCACCATATTGATGGATTGGATTACAGGGACCATAGGGACACAAAGAGGGCATCGGATTACGGGACAGTGAGGAGACAGTACCTCGTGGGGTCTGTAGAAGCCATCTGCGCAGGTCTCACAGTTGACACCGGCCGTGTTCTGGGTACAATCGATACACACACCCCCGCCATGGAAGTGTCCATGCGAGTTCATGCTCATCTTGTGGTCGTCCATAGTTTGGTTGTAATAGCAGTCCTCGGCCTTGTTGTGGCAGTTACATTCTAGTGGAGGAGAATATGAAATATGTCAGATAACAACTTATGTATCTTATAGGTAGACTAATGCAATGAGGGAGATGCAGACTTCGCTCTCACACCCTGTCTCTGCACATGTGCATGGGTTCGCTTCACACTGTTAGAGCCTGGTAGGTACGGGACCAAAACAGCTGACAAGTTTAGCTTCGCGCTCCACCGCTCCTCGTTGTTGCGGAAATTGACCCACTATGCTGTTTACTTTTTGCACCAATGTCATATCGCTGAGTCTACCTTTAATGTGAGAGTAGTGAAAGGTTAGTTTATATTAAGAATATACGCTGAGTGTACAATACATTAGGAACACCTTCCTAATATTGAGTTGACCCCCTTTAGCCCTCAGGACAGACTCAATTAGTTTGGGGCATGGACTACAAGGTGTCGAAAGCGTTCCACAGGGATGCTGGCCCATGTTGACTACAATGCGTCCCACAGTCAGCTAGATGGGGTGGCAGGTAGCCTAGTGGTTAGAGCATTGGGCTAGCAACCAAACGATTACAGGATCAAATCCCCGAGCTGAACAAGGGGCAGTCTTTGTACATAAGAATTTGTTCTTAACTGACTTGCCTAGTTAAATGTAAAAAATAAAATGTCCTTTGGGTGGTGGACCATTCTTGATACACACAGGAAACTGTTGGGTTGTGAAAAACCCAGCAGTGTTGCAGTTCTTGACACAGTCAAACCGGTGAGCCTGGCACCTACTACCACACCCCGTTGAAAGACACTTAAGTCTTTTGTCTTGCCCATTCACCCTCTGAATGCCACACATATACAATCCATGTCTCAACTGTCTCAAGGCTTAAAAATACTTATTTAACCCGTCTTCTCCCCTTCATCTACACTGATTGAAGTCGATCTAACAAGTGACATCAATAAGGAATCATAGCTTTCACCTGGATTCACATGGTCAGTCCATGGCATGGAAAGAGCAGGTGTTCCTAATGTTATGTGCACTCAGTGTATGCATGTTCAAACAGGTTTTGATTTGATTCTGTACTCTGAGTAAACACAACTTATGTGCAATTTCATTAAGGTGCTGAAACAGCTCAGATATGATAATATAAAATAGGACATCAACATGAAAAGCTTGTAAAAACCCATACAGTAGCTAACTCTGCTTCACATCTATGGATATTCAAATGTTTGAATTACTTCACAAGTGTCTCATGGAATTCATCATAGGGATGGAAAACAAGAACCTCTTTCATGTGTGTCAATGCATAAGTGAGACATGCAAGTGGATTTAATTGAAAAGCGTGAAAGTTATTTTATCTGGCACACTTTAAATCAAGTCTAAATCCAGCATGTAATTCCCATGTCTGTATTTACCAAGTGACAAACCAAGGGCAACATGCACAGTATGGACTTCTACTTAAGATAAGGTTTGAACTTATTTCCCCTTAGGCCCAAAAAGACCAAGTGCAGCTTACTCTCGCATGTGTTGCCGTTGGAGAGGGTTCCCGGTTGCCACGGTTCCTGGTGGTAGCCGGGGCAACACTCATTACAGCTCTCCCCACACGTATTGTGCTCACACACACACTGCAACTTCTGAGAGGACAAAAGAGAGAGAGAGGTGAGGAGGAGCCACAGGAAGTGACCGATTGAATGCTTATGCTCTAGTCCTAATGCCAGCTGGGAGTGGGACACACACACACACATTATTTTCCAAAATGTTCATTGTCAAGCAAATAGCTGGTTCTATACAAGGTGTGAAGTGACACTTGTGTGTTGTATGGTTATCATGTCATGATGTTTGTGTGTTACAGATGTAGGATATTAATTTGAGCCAGTTTGCTACAGCAGGAAAATAATCCAACACCAACAGGAAATGTGAATTATTATGTGAATTATAATTAATTTACATTTTTGTAGGGGTTAATACATTTTTTTCACAAGGACAAATCAAGCCTGAAATTTAAAAATCCTTTTAAAACTTCAAATATACTTCAAGTTTTACATTTCCTGCATTTCCTGCATTGCAGGTCAAATTAAGATCCTACATCTGTACGCTGGTGTGAAATATATGAGTGCATTTCCAAATGGCAAGTTGAAGGGTCACAGGATTAGTGCTTGCTTTCTCATCCTCTTGTTAAGGTGACATTCCCCCTTAATGAGGAAGGCAACTGAGCAAGTGTTGGGCTGTACCATTCCTTCAGGGACTATAGGGGGAGCTGAGAATACTAAATTCACTTATAAAAACAATTTGTTTGACAAATATATTTCTCATAAAGAAGTATTACTACCATACTTTGCATCAAATTGATGTAAAAGTACTCTTTGGAATAAGTGTGTACAGCAGTTACAACAAATTAGCAATGAACCAATGTTGATCCCGATAAGAGGAGCTTAATTGAGTCAAAATGTGACATGTTTAACATCTCACACAATATGTGAAAGGCAGTAAACAAGTTTTACACTAAACAAAAGCTGAATGACAGCCACCGTGTGAGTCTGAACGGGCAAAACTGAAGACGGCCTGGAGTTACCTTGGCAACGGGGTCCCAGGGGCAGCTCTGGGCGTGGCCGTAACAGATGCACATCCCGCCCACTGAGATGTCCTTGATGGAATAGTAGTACTGCAGAAGGAAACACAATGCCAATCAAGTTAGAATGACAAGACAGAAACAAAAACACTCAAATCTGCCTGGAGAAATGACAACTGATGTCTAAACTTATACTTCAGACATTCTGATGCAAATATCTCGTAATTTAATGTTTGTTGAAACCATAAAAATGCAATATACAAACGTTTTTCAAAATGTACAAACCACATATTTTGAATGAACGACCAATTTGGTTTAACATAGCATTTAAACAGAAAACAGAACAGTTAGTGAGAGCTAGTGCTAGTGCTTTAGCCATACCCGTCTGGTGACGATGGGGTCCACCTCCTTAGGGTCACGGTAGCTGAGGGTCATGAGGTCGGCGTTGAGCGTGCGGATCCTCTGCAGGCGCAGCCGGATGTAGCGGGCTGAGGTGAAGTCTAGCAGCTCTGGGGTCAGTTGGTCAGCACTGGGCCGCCCGTTGATCAAAGACGTGTGGATCTGAATAGGACAGAAAAAAAATGGCAAGACTAGTGGCAAAAATGAACAACACACATACATATCGACTGAAATACATCATTACGGTCATTTTTTCTCTCCGATATCACTTGCCAGTCAGACCACCGGCAAATGACATGACACAGGGCTAAACAATGTAAGACACGATCAAGGATCTCACTGTGGGCTTTGGGGTGCGTCTCAATAGTCTGAAGTGGCTTCATCTCCTTGTCTCCCTAACCTTGTTAAACTACTGAGATGCACTCTCAGCAGCTGTGAGTAATCACAGAGTATCCTAACCACAGACGTTCATTACAGCTCTGCCTCGGCTAGAGTTACATTAGCCCAGCAGGCTGGCGTCTAGAACTCTGGGAAAGCAGGCTTTCATTATCGGAAGGACGGTTGAGTCATCCCACTGTCTGGACTACATGTGCTAGAGGGGGGCACACAGAGCCCATTCTCATCTAATTGTCTGCCTTGAACCAGACCTATTAAAGCAGTGGTCTCAAACTCCCAGCCTGTGGGTCACCAACGTGCAGCTCATGAGCTCAATGTGGTTTGCGGGCCGGGAGTTTCAGACCACTGTGGTAATGTAAAGTTTAAATAAATAGATAATTACCTCTCCGTGCTCCAGGGGTACGAGACGTGAGTAGTAGGAGGTACAGATGACCTCGTCGTCTCGTTTGTAGGTGGGGGGTCCGAAGCGGGGGGTGATGTTGTAGCGGGTCAGACATTCTGTGTCGCTGATGGCGTAGTACTGCCAGGGTGTGTACTCCACACCGTCCATTGAACGCTCCAGCACCCAGTTACCGGGACGAGGGGAGTTGGCTGCCTTGATGATGATGTAGGCCACCTGGAAAATCTGGAGACACACACAGACAGACAGATTTTAATATTTCATATTTAACAGTGAGAGTACAAAGGACACACACACACACACACTTGTGCACTCATGCACACACAGACACACAGAGTTATTCTCCCACCCATAATATTTTATGTCTGGATCTCCATTTTGTTGTGCATGACTGGAAGCTCAGGCTGTGCACCTTAAATACAAGGCTTTTCATTCATAAGAGCACAAATAAGTATTTGATTGACAAGGAGCACATATGCAACAGATCTGTTTTGACATAATAACAGTGTACTGACACAATTAACCACTCAGTTACCGCAAGCACTCTGTAACCCTCTTTCATGTGATGTTGTCAAAATGTTAATTGCATGTTTGATTGAATTCCAGTCTTAGTGCATCTGGCCCTAACAGCGCATCGTATGACCCCTATGACCCCATACACAGTCATATGATAGGCTACCAAGCTAAATTGTGGGGTGGGGTTACAGCTCCCCTGAACCCCACTGTGAGACCTTGCCTCCACTCTCTCACTGTCTCCTCAACACTCCACTATGGGCCTTACAGAATCACAGGGCACTACTAGACTGCTATTGCAATTCCCTCTCTTTCACCTCTCTATGACCCTCTCAGTGAGACTAATAACAGTCTAGCCTGCCTCACATAAACGCACATAGAACCTGAGCTAGCCGTTATCGGCTTCTCAAATGGTCTTGTCAATGGTGTGTTTCCCCAGGGGCTGAGTGGAACCCCCCCCCCCCCCCCCCTCCGTTAAATCCTCCCTAAAGGTTCCAGGCAGCGGCACGAGGCTGTAAGTCTACCTCCCGGACAGGAGGCACACCTACTGGCGTGTCACAGCTGATTTACGGCGGATTCATAACTTCCTCAACGGCGAGGGAACGCGAGCGTTAGCGGGTATCGTCGCCAAGCCACACCGAGTCGTTCCAGTGCATCTAAATGTCAATCCCGCCTCAGGGCTGAGATGGATCATATGAAACAGAGAGCCGGTTGACTTCCCTCAGGTTATGTCTGAACCTTAAGTTACAGAATGATTTGCCCGTATGGGAATCTGAAAGCTAGACAAGACATTCGGTTCAAACATCTTTGGCTCAATGCCTTAGTCTGTATAGAAACCATGGGAAATTCTCTCTACAGCCGTGAATGATTCACCTGTATGGGCCTCCAATTGCTATACAAACATCTTTAGCTAAATGCCTTAAGGCCTTCCCACACTGAACGTCAGATTCAGACTTTTACATTTATTACATGTCACACTGTGCGATGTAACTAAAATACAACTCTGGATATCAACCTGGCCAGATTGTACGATTTGCTTGTTTTGTCGTCACATTCTGCTATTGGCTTGCATGGCTACGTTAGCCGACGTGGGGTACGCCAACTGCAGAGGTGTATTTGATCTGCACATTTGCCAGGAAGCCTCCCTCTATGCTCATACGTGAGTGAAGTGAGTTTGGAAAAAGTATGCATCTTAGAAATAGTCTTCATATACAAACTTGTCCCAAAAGAAGATTTTAGTTTTAATGATTTTTTTTGCATTTATTAAAATCCCATCAGGAAGCCTGATTTCAGATGTGTCATGTAAACAAGATTATTAGGGAAATCGTTCTTCTTGCAAAGCATGTAAATGTTTAAATCAAACTACTATATTAATCTGACTATTCACAATAATCATATTTTTGTGTGTGCATACTCAGTGCCTCTTGGTTGGTCACCGGGATCTGCTCGTAACACCAGCCAAACTACACGATCAAGGCTCTAAAGTTCAGACACAGACAGAACTCTGGTCGAAGCCTATGACTGCACTTGGTGGTACTTAATCGGCTGAAGCTGTCACACTGTACGACAATCATTTACGACCAGACAATTTGCCCATGATGGCAAAATTGTGGCATAAGCTGGATGAAATTGTACAGTCTGTGCAGGCCTTTAGTCAATATGGGAATGTTTGGGTTGCCAGATTCTGATATCTTCCCATGTCATTGAGATGACTAGATAGATGGGTGGATTCTGATATCTTCCCATGTCCTTGAGATGACTAGATAGATGGGTGGATTCTGATATCTTCCCATTTCCTTGAGATGACTAGATAGATGGGTGGATTCTGATATCTTCCCATGTCCTTGAGATGACTAGATAGATGGGTGGATTCTGATATCTTCCCATGTCCTTGAGATGACTAGATAGATGGGTGGATTCTGATATCTTCCCATGTCCTTGAGATGACTAGATAGATGGGTGGATTCTGATATCTTCCCATGTCCTTGAGATGACTAGATAGATGGGTGGATTCTGATATCTTCCCATGTCCTTGAGATGACTAGATAGATGGGTGGATTCTGATATCTTCCCATGTCCTTGAGATGACTAGATAGATGGGTGGATTCTGATATCTTCCCATGTCCTTGAGATGACTAGATAGATGGGTGGATTCTGATATCTTCCCATGTCATTGAGATGACTAGATAGATGGGTGGATTCTGATATCTTCCCATGTCCTTGAGATGACTAGATAGATGGGTGGATTCTGATATCTTCCCATGTCATTGAGATGACTAGATAGATGGGTGGATTCTGATATCTTCCCATGTCCTTGAGATGACTAGATAGATGGGTGGATTCTGATATCTTCCCATGTCCTTGAGATGACTAGATAGATGGGTGGATTCTGATATCTTCCCATGTCCTTGAGATGACTAGATAGATGGATGGAACAGGAAAAAAGGTCATGTGATCAGTGAGGTTAACATTCCTGTCCCAGCAGCAGCTTTCTCTCTCTGAGACTACAATCTGTAGAATCCTTTTGACAGGAAGCATCTTTATTCTCATCAAGGAAGCTTGGTCACCAGAGCTTTCTTTGGTTCTTTGGTCACTGGCCCAGTCTAGTCCAGAGAGTGTGTGTGTGTGTGTGTGTGTGTGTGTGTGTGTGTGTGTGTGTGTGTGTGTGTGTGTGTGTGTGTGTGTGTGTGTGTGTGTGTGTGTGTGTGTGTGTGTGTGTGTGTGTGTGTGTGTGTGTGTGTGTGTGTGTGTGGACCAGAAGTCCCCACAAGAATAGTAAACAAACAAAAATTTGACCAACTGGGGACATTTTGTTGGTCAAATGCTATTTTGGGGGGGTTAAGGTTAGAATTAGTGTTAGGGTTAGAATTAGGTTTAGAGTTGGGTGCTATGTTTTAGGGTTAGGTTTTTGGGTTAAGGTTAGTGTTAAGGTTAGGGTTGGGAAAAAAGTATGGGTTAGGGTTAGGGAAAATAGGATTTTGACTGGGACTGAATTGTGTGTCCCCACAAGGTTAGCTGTACAATACTTTGTGTGTGTGTGTGTGTGTGTGTGTGTGTGTGTGTGTGTGTGTGTGTGTGTGTGTGTGTGTGTGTGTGTGTGTGTGTGTGTGTGTGTGTGTGTGTGTGTGTGTGTGTGTGTGTGCGTGCGTGTGACTGTGTGTGTGTGTGTGTGCGTGAGTGCGTGTGAGTGTGTGTGTGTGTGACTGTGTGTGTGTGCGTGAGTGCGTGTGAGTGTGTGTGTGTGTGTGCGTGCGTGTGACTGTGTGTGTGCGAGCGTGTGTGTCAGCGACCTCCCTCAAAGGAGCTTAGTGTTCTCAAGGCAAACAGATGCTGTGAATGGACTGGGTTAGTTATTGAATCGTGACCTAATCCTGATCCATGTGGACTCCAATAAATGGATGCAGACCTGAACTATTGTGGACTAGCTGCCTTTGTGCAGCTAACTTAACTAACCAATTACTAGAACACTCCGTTTAGATGATACAAGTTAGTTAACATCACCAGATATCAGTTATTCCAAATATAAAACTCTAGCGACTCCTGTGCCGGGCCGGGCGCATGCACGCTGACACGGTCACCAGTTGTACTTTGTTTCCTCTGAGACATTGGTGCGTCTGGCTTCCAGGTTAAGCGAGCAGAGTGTCAAGAAGCAGTGCGGCTTGGTAGGGCGTGTTTCGGAGGACACATGGCTCTCGACCTTCGCCTCTCCCGAGTCCGTACGGGAGTTGCAGCGATGGGACAAGACTGTAACTACCAATTGGATACCACGAAATTGGGGAGAATTTTTTTTATAATAACAACAAAAAAACAGATTTCAGTAAACTATCCCAATTTCTGACACAGATATCTGATTTGATTTCTGACACAGATATCTGATTTGATTTCTGACACAGATATCTGATTTTATTTCTGACACAGATATCTGATTTGATTTCTGACACAGATATCTGATTTGATTTCTGACACATATATCTGATTTGATATCTTTGTCAGAAATTGGGATAGTTTACTGAAATTGTGATCTGAGTGCCACATTTCAGCAATATGTTTTGATGTGGCTAGTTACTGTGACTGCTAGAATACAGTGTTAGTCATTACTAGATGCTAAGCGCAAAGTTGTTCCCACTGTGTCTCTTTAGCCACCCAGTCATTACCACTAAATCCCATTCTGCCCAGTAGGACACAAAGCCCTGTGTAATGGCGTGCCTCGGCTAATCTGCCTAGTCACTGTGACTGGCTGGTGGACTTTGATGTGAGCTAGCAAGACCTGGCTGCAAGTAGCCGCGGGAAGCAGCAGAGGATTATTTTTGTAATTAGCTGCCATTTTGGATCAGGTTGGGGGGGTGGGGGGTTGTCTCAAAGGATAAGTGAAACAATCTGACCAGTGTGTTAGAAGAATGAATCGTGGGGTAATCAAAGGGTAAACTGTGACCTACCGAGACAAAACGAAAACACATACACTTACTAACACTTTTCCAATTGGAGAAACATTAAGTAATAGAAATGTGCTTCCCAACCGGTAGCCGGACTAGCCTCTGTTCCAGTTTGGCCGACGGGAGAGAGGATGGAAAGATAACAAGGGGGGAGAAGACAGTCATGGGGACCCAGCCAGTGGGAACGAGCAGAACCAGGCTGCAGGGGAGAGACAGGAGGATTACCCATCAGCCCCTAGGCCGTCAAAGGGGCCCTGATCACCAGTTGAGCTTCGCCCTTGGCGGGACCGGGGCTGTGGGGCTCAGAAAGCGGAGCTAAGTCCCCTAACTGGAGGGAGAAGCCTAAACCAAAAGTAAAGAAATATGGCCACCACTGACACTGAGCAGAGCTATGTCCTTCTTGCTACTAATCACCAACATGCTATAAAGACCTAATCTCTGGCTTGTTACAATACAGACCAAACTGTCTGTGTGTGACAATATGTTAGACACAAAGTTAGACAAAGTTGATTTTGAATATGTAAAATTGTCAGGTAAATTATATGAGTATTTAATAAATATTCAGACAGAAACAGGATGTCCTTTGGCTCCCCTCTTTTTTGTGTCTCTGACACTGAATAGAAACCAGCAGAATACTGAAAAGCAGTCAATTCTCAGGCCTGGTCAAGACCAACTTCCAGCAGTTTCAACATTTAAAATATGCTGTGGTAGCAGTAAATTAGGAATCCAGACAATAGCAGTGGAAGTCATGGCTGTGGGTTCCGACCACATAAAAGAGGCTGGCGTTTGGCCACAGGCCTAGAGGGTGGAGATGAGTAAGTCTTTTGTGTTGGTGGGAGATGGGAGATGGGGGAAGGGCGATGGGGGCCGGAGAGCCCCGTACACGACAGGACATGCACTCAGAGAGGCCCAGCCACACACCGGACAGGACATCAGACAGTATGAGCCAGTGTAGGAAACCAGCCACAGCCAAGGCTCTTTCACCAGAAACATGTATTGTAAGTTTTGAATCATATTACAGAGAGGCATTCTTTTGAGGTTGGGGTTGGGGTCAATTCCATATTGGAAAATCATTGGAAATTGGCCATTGGCTTCAATGATCTCCCCCCAATTCAGGATTTGTTCAATTCACATTTAAATATGAATTTTAACTGAATTAACCTATCCCCATCAAGTGTTATGGGTGGTCCCTTCTCTCCAATCACAACCTATCAACATACTACCTTCCCACATTGTTTACATGAAGTGTATCTATAACAAGTAAGTTAACATGTTGACATAGAGGGCGCTTCCCTCCTTTTCCAAAACAACAAGATTAGCTATTGAAGTCTCCAAAACTTCAGAGAGGATCCTAAAATTCCACACCAATAACCATGCAAGCTAGGGCCTTGCAGGTTGAAAAGCATCATATAGACGCGATATCAGTTTATCTGAGGTGGGGCATATTTTTATGCATCCGTCAAACATGGAAGGTTTAGCATTCTCAAATGCTGGGAGGTGTTTTCTAACGTATTTTGTCAGAGGGTCAGTTTGGGGAAGACCATTTTAATGGCATTAATTCTTCCGAGCAGAGAAATTGGAGAGTTCTCCAAAATAGTATGTTTGCTTTGAGTTTTTGTATCAGAGAGGGGAAATTCTCTTTAAATTACGATGGCTATTGTGGTGGACGGTGGCGACATTGTCGCCGTAAAGTGAAAAATTATCTAGAAGGGCAAAGGAGGGATTTGCGATAGGGAGCATGAATGACAATGACAATAAAGTGACATCTGTGGGCCAACACAGCTGGGCAGTGGGAACGGGGGCTGTTTGGACAGCAGCGTCTGCATTTGCCCCTCTCCCTCTCTCTCCTGGGGGGCCCACAGGATGAGAGCTCCAAATGGTTTCCCCTCTGTTTGTTTGACTGGGGCCTGTTAATTGGATAAAGAGCTTGGTTGTGTGTGTGTGTGTGTGTGTGTGTGTGTGTGTGTGTGTGTGTGTGTGTGTGTGTGTGTGTGTGTGTGTGTGTGTGTGTGTGTGTGTGTGTGTGCGTGCGTGCGTGCGTGCGTGCGTGCGTGCGTGCGTGCGTGCGTGCGTGCGTGCGTGCGTGTGCTTGTATGTGATGTGCTGGAATGGCATCCACAGGCAGATTAGCCCATCTAAATCCTGACACTTTGACACTGTATCCTGTCAGGTTTGGACTCCTGTGGATACTGGTCAATACAAGTACTGTCTGCCAGGCACCACACTGAGGGTTTTTATCAAGATGGATGCCACTGTTACCGAACCAAAAACACATGTCTTCATCAAATAAGTGAAAATACAGACATTTCACTTAACATAGAACATATGTGCAACATACTATAGCTTATATAAGAATATATTTACATTGTGGCACTGTAAACTTAATTTAAACACTCTTTCAAACAGAGAATTTAATAAAGGAAGAAATAGCCTAGATATAATGCTATTATTTCTTAGGGCTTCAGTTATGAGAATCAGTGTTCTCCCATGTGAATACTTCGGTATGGCGATATAGCAGTTAGTTGGAGAGAAAGTATCTCAGCTCCTCAGAGGAGAGGGCTAGCTAGGCTAAATCTTGAGGTTTTTAGAGGGATAATGAATCAGTCAAACAAAGCTCCCAATGACAAGCTAATATTTTCCATGTAGATGTTTATCTTTGCTCAGGTTTTGAGAAGTTTGAGTCATTTTCAGTTGGTTTACCAGTTGGGGTATTATGCTCTTTTTGACGTCTGCTATTTATAATGTCGATTTATTGTCATGACACGCTTGGTTTTGCTTTTATTAACTTAATACAAATGTTTGTTTGATCTAGTGTGATAATATTCAATTATTGTTGTATGATAATGTAACATCTTGAATTATTTGGCCTCTACTGTGTATTCAGCACCAGATACATTTCCATCACTCACTACTAACATATCTCAGTGTCTTGACAACTCTCTTTGGTAGCAACGATAGAACATACTGTATAATTACATTACCATATCAAAGTTATCACACGTCAGGAATCACACTGGGAATGTTAATGAAACATCGACCTGTAATCCCAACTTCTCTCAGCCTTTGATTTTCCCTGTTTCTGCATGTGTCTTCACAATTTTTCCCCGATAACTCTCGAGGGGAAGGAAATGGAATCTTCTGCGGTTGCAAATGAAATGTGGAGATAAGTGTACGTTTACTGCGGAGTAGTCCCAAACGCTCATTTTGAATCTAACGCGCTAGATTAAAGTGACTGGCTCCGAGCTGTATTCTCATCACCACTGGCAAAAATGAAAAACAAATATTGATGGGTGGACGGGAACCTGTGTATTCCATTTTCATCTCCTCCATTGCTAAGCAGTGGATAAACATCGCATCTCAAATGTTAAGCCTGTTGAGGTAGCCTATAGTGGTGGGGGGAAAAATCGATACAGTTACATATGGAGATACTATTTTTGACAATATTTCTGTATTATTTCTTGCGCTACCCGGCTGTATCTGCACCAAAACTCCAGTCTTTTCCCTTCATATCGTGTTCTCTATCTTCTTTTTAAATAGGGAGACCATTTCAGCACTTATATTTACACCAGCACATATATTCACATAACTGATCAAAACTCATTTCCTCATGGCTCTCTTTTGTCCCTCCGCAGGGAACATATGGTGAGCAATATGTGTTAATATTATATCGTCAGGTCTCTGGCAATTCCCAGCCCTCGTATCAAAATTGAGGCTAAATCTAGATGGAGCATGACGTGTAATCTAGGCAGACAGAGCGCTGAAAGGTCGGTGAATGGCTACACACACGCACACTTTGAAGAGTGTATTTTCACATGAAAGCAATTACTGGGATGTCTACATCCAAATTAGTTCCACATGTGCATTCCCAAGGTCAATATACGTCGCTGGAATTCCCAAGAGGAAGTGGGGAGGGTCCACATCTTAGCATTATATAGCACCTCTGAAACAGGTTGGTTAAAAGACAGGACCATCACAGCCGACTACTATGGTGTGTGTGTGGTGGCTCGATGAAAGAGGGTCTTGTTTCGAGTGCCTGTTGAAACAGGATTTTTTTTAAAGTAGCTGGCTCAGCTCAGTCCTGCCCCCCTTCCCCTTTGGTAGAGAGAAAGAGAGAGAATGTGAGAAAAAAAGAGGCATTAAAAAAAAAGAGGCCATCCAGACATAGCCCCCTCCCCCCCAACATTTGTTTATCAGCAGCACCCACGTTTTATTAGTCGTATGTATAGGATACACATGGTAAACACACCGTCCAACGACATGCTGACGTGCAGGTTCCTTCTCGACAACGTAACAACAATAAGAAATAATACAAGTTAACGATACGAACATAAAGTAAATGGCTCAGTGGAATGGAATACATACTTTAGCCTAAGTATAATACCGGAAGGCACAATTTAGAGTGTGTGTGTTCTCACCATGTAGCTAAAGAAAGAGGTGCAGTGTAAAAGCAGCAACATAGCAGTCCTCAGAATTCCTACCTGTCGTAAATCCAGAGTGATGGTCACCAAGTGGAACTGGCGGCCATTTTTTATGCTTGGGCTCTGCCACCACCCATTGGTGCCGTCAATAGCATTGGTGATTGGATGTTGCTCTGCATAATATCAAGAGAATAGCAAGAACATAAATACCACAAATCCACACCTGGAGCACTGTACTTCAGACAGATGACTCAACGACAGTGAGACTGTGGAAAGTCAAACTGTCTGGAGAGCTTGCCAGCAGGCATAACAGTAAAACCCCAGACTCTCCTCCCCAGCCCTCCCCTATGCATACTTAGAGGCTCTCGACTCCCATACCTTTGGGGTTTTGACTCTGGGCATTACAGGTTCGACACTGGGAGTTGCGGATGCGTCGTCCTGGTACGTGTTCCACCAGCTTACAGTACATCTCTGGCTCAGTCTCTCCACAGGTGGCATTGGTGGTGATCTCTGCATTACTGGCCAGGTTGAGGATGGCAGGGAAGAGACCTGGCAGAGATAGAGATGGGGTTTCAGACCATGACATGCATCTATCTGCACACAGAGACAGGGTATGACAGAGTACATGGTCTGTCTATTCACATAAGCATGCACACACTAGAAAACACTCCTTCATACTTACACATTATTTAATATAATTTAGTAGACAGTCTTATCCAGAGCCACTTATTATTATTATAGCCACTTAGATAAGCACACACATTACACCCCCCCCCAAAAAAAAAAGAGTAGTTGTATATCTCCCTTCCAACACCTCCCTATTTCCCACCCCCAATCTACACCCATCTGCAAGGCATGTCTTTGAGGAGCACCCCCCCTTCCAAACACACCCCTATCCCCCCCATCCCCCCACTCTCCACCCACATGTTTACATGGACCATTGATAGGTAAAATGGTCAGGTCGAGGAAATTGACAAAGGCTGGAGTCTATTGATGGGTGGTGTGGGCAGCTGTGGGCTGCTGTTATAATTACCAACAATGCCCTCTGGGCTTCAAGGCCTTTGTCCCAAAACATCTCTCCATCTCTGTCTCCTAACAGAGACTTCAGGAGGCTTATGCTAACAGATGAAATTCTACACTGAATAAAAATGTTTTTGACGGTGTGCTTATAAGATGCTTGTCTTTTTATAATTTGTTAACCTTTGGTATACAAATTAAAGGCCTGCTGGTCATGATTTATAAATGGTTTATACATGTGTTTACTAATGCTAATGAATATATTAACAAATTATGCTTACACTGTTTATTAATAGTTAATAAACTAGATGTTTCTGAGCAGATCCTCAAAGAAGTCAAATCAAGTGTCATCTCAAACAAAATTTCAACTTAGGGCCACCAATAAGATAGAGATAGCTCTGACTGCATGTGTGGTTATGGGTGTGGGTAAGCAGACCCGCGAGCCACTGCAGACCCTCATGATGAGTTAATTTTTTTGTGGCCCCCACCCCCATCAAAGGCGCCATACCTGATCTAAAAGATATGGAAGATTTCGAGGGGAACCTTGTTAGCTTGGCCTATGACTTAATCCTATTGAATTGAATGGCCCCAAAGCATTCCTGAGAACACTGACGAGAACACTGATGAGCACTTCAGAGGCTCAAGAGATAAGGAAGCTGGGGGATGAAGTCTTTAGCCTAATGACATAGCAGCAATGAGACATCTGACCAGACCAGTGGTAGCATGTCTTGGAGGCAGACCCACTTATCAGTAGTGACCATTGGGATCAATCCATTTTCAACATATGAGCCAGTACCGTACGGTTCGGCTCTGCAAGACAGTGTGAAACCGGTATAACTGACTGACAGACTGTTTGTCTGTTTGTCTATCTGTTGGTCGCTCGGTGGCTGCTGATTTCTCATTGAAAGAGAGGCTTGACCCCTGTGCTCTGTGGGCTGGAAAGGGGACACCCAGGGAGAATGGATTGGAAAGCAATTATCCAGTTCATGACTACTATTCATTAAAGGCTGGTTGTTATAATGCTTTTACCACAGCTTGCCTTAAAAAATAACTTGATTTAATCTTAGAAACTATCCTGGGATAGAAAGAAACCTCAACCGTGTTCTCTGACCACCAAACTCACAATGTTTTCATAGTTTGGAAATCAATTATGTTTATTGATTTTAAGTCATCCTCAAAGCCAAATCTTAAATCTCAATGGATTTGATCCTGTGAAAGTGAAACACATTACTTATTATTTTGGCTCATGGTGGACCCAATCCCAAGAGGGCTATTTAACAGTACCTAGCTTCGACATGATCAAACCAGGTGCCGATAGCTGTGTGAAGGTAAGTGACACAGTGACAGCCCTGGTCAGCTGAATCAACACACCACATGGGTGGTATGTTATTGACACACAGCAACTGGTTGTGGACAGGGACAGTCAGTCAGGTCCTGGCATTTCATCAATAAATCACCACCTAGTCGTGATGTAACGGCACACTGCCTGTCCCTGCTAATCAGTGCTACTAAGCTGACTGACACATAGTCAGGCAATGCTGTCACACATAGATGTGGTAATTTGTGGTAATTTCAGGATTGTTAAGTCTATTAGCTGGGGCTCCTTTATATTGGGGATGCTTTTAGTCATCTGTGTGCGTAATCTTGGCTCCATAATGAACGTTGCCATATTGTGGAAAATGAAATCAAAGCCAAGCTAGCGTCCTTGTTCTACTTGTGTTTATTTTTCTATAATTATGGGCTTTAATCCTCTTTTGAACTGTTGATCACGTACTGGGTGTCTTATTATATCCTGCCTGGTTGGCCCTGTCCGGGGGTATCGTCGGACGGGGTCACAGTGTCTTCCGACCTCTCCTGTCTCAGCCTCCAGTATTTATGCTGCAATAGTTTATGTGTCGGGGGGTTAGGGTCAGTCTGTTATATCTGGAGTATTTCTCCTGTCTTATCTGGTGTCTAGTGGGAATTTAAGTATGCTCCCTCTAATTCTCTCTCTATCCCTCCCCTCCCAGAGGACCTGAGCCCTGGGAATTTGCCTCAAGACTTCCTGGCTTGATGACTACTTGCTGGCCCCAGTCCACCTGGTCATGTTGCTGCTCCAGTTTCAACTGTTCTGCCTGCGGCTATGGAACCTTGACCTGTACACCGGACGTGCTGCCTGTCCCAGACCTTCTGTTTTCGACTCTCTCTCTCTACCGCACCTGCTGTCTCTAACTCTGAATGCTTGACTATGAAAATCCAACTGACATTTACTCCTGAGGTGCTGACATGTTGCACCCTCTACAACCACTGTGATTATTATTTGACCATGCTGGTCATCTATGAAAATTTGAACATCTTGGCCATGTTCTGATATAATCTCAACCAGGCACAGCCAGAAGAGGACTGGTCACCCCTCAGAGCCTGGTTCCACTCTAGGTTTCTTCCTAGGTTCCTGCCTTTCTAGGGAGTTTTCCTAGCTACCGTGCTTGTACATCTGCATTGCTTGCTGTTTGCGGTTTTAGGCTGGGTTTCTGTATAGCACTTTGTACATTGGCTGATGTAAAAAGGGCTTTATAAATACATTTACAAAAAATATTAGCCTCTTAATCCGCTTATCTGACATAACATATGAGACAGCTTTGCTTGTTAAATTACAGTTTTGGTCTCCGCTTGATATCATGTGATGTAAACTAAAATTGGGCATACATTGGATCTGATTGGTCTGTTGGTTTGACCAATGTGCTCTCAACATCAGAGGTGTGAGGTTTGATCCCCACATTACTGACTGTGTTGCTTTGGATAAAAGCATCAGCCAAATAACCATTCAATTTATACAGTATATACATCATACATGGTCCTTTCCAGCACCAGTTCCAGCAACTATGGTGAGTGCATAACCAGGCCAGCATGATACAGCTAGGCTCGGCTCAGTAGAGTGAAAAGGACATCAGTCAGTCAGTGAGGCCTGGCCAATGTTTGGACAACAACGTCCTGTGATTGACTGGCCTGGACCTGGGCAGCTCCCCAAAAGTCAGAGGTCATCATATCAGCCTTACACATAGACTTTGTAACTGTCCCATTATGGCGTCAGTGAGAGCATGGGCTGTGCCATTGAGGCCATGTCCATCCTGAAGTAGTCCATTCACTTCTTCTACTACTTCTATGATGGTGCACACAGCCACCTAGAGTGTGTTGTTTGATCAGTTATAAAACCAAGGTTGGCGATATTACCTGCAGTTATGGAATGTTTCCTCACTAGTATAATTCATTGGCTGATCCCTCCTGGTGACCTGGATGGAATTAGGAAGTCCCACCCAGTTGACTATTTCAACATGAAAGTCCTCAATGGCGCTGCTCATGCTAAAATGGACTTTTTGGCACTAGAGTCCTCTATCTATCTCTATGGCTTTACCCAGGATTACCAGGGGGCTAAACTGCGAACATCTTTGGAATGCCACTGTCACTGAACACAAAAGACTAACGTTTCAACAGCTCAATCACTGATAGATAGCATCTGGGTCAATAAGATAAAAATGCTGGACATGGCTGAAGATGTTAGCCAATATACTTTGGTGGTATATTTGGAGGCTCCTGAATGGCGAAGCGGTCTAAGGCACTGCATCTCAACACTAGAGGAGTCACGACAGACACTGGTTCAAATCCAGACTGTACCACAAGCAGCCATGATTAGGAGTCCGATAGGGCGGCGCACAATTGGCCCAGCGTCGCCCGGGTTTGGCCAGAGTAGGCAGTCATTGTAAATAGAATTTGTTCTTAACTGACTTGCCTAGTTAAATTAAGGTTAAAAAAAATACATTAAGAAATATATATACTGTATACCAAGGTTTTTGGAAAAAGACACAGGATGGTTTTTCAATACCGTCAAAACGAGTTTTTGAAGTTTTTCAACAAATGTGAATATTTATAGCTACTTTTTAAGTGTCACGCCTTGGTCATTGTATCTTGTGTTTTTGTTATATGTTGGGGTAGGCCAGGGTGTGACATGGGTTTATATGTTGTATTTCGTATTGGGGTTTGTATTAATTAGGAGTGTGTTTAGTAGGGGTGTGTCTAGTTAGGCTTGGCTGCCTGAGGCGATTCCTAATTGGAGTCAGCTGATTCTCGTTGTCTCGGATTGGGAACCGTATTTAGGCAGCCTGAGTGCGCGTTGTATTTCGTGGGTGATTGTACCTGTCTTAGTGTTAGTCACCAGATAGGCTGTATTTGTTTCACTCATTTGTTGTTTTCGTATTTTCAGTTATCTCATGTACCGCATTATTCTTCATTAAAAGTCTTGAGTAACCTACACGCTGCATTTCGGTCTGACTCTCTACAAACAACAGACGAAGTTCATTACATTAAGTTAATACCTGCTGTCAACTTGTGCAATATGTTAGAAGACAAAGCAGATTACGTTCTCCATTTCACTTGTCACATATCTTACATTATTAAGCTTACCGTAGTTCCCCAGAACAGTTGAGCCAGTCATGCTTTTGTTTGTATATAGCACAACGGCAGAAAGAGGGAGCTGGTGAGTCCATTGCTCACATGAGGTGATGAAGTTACACGTATGCAATTCATTTCTAAATGTTTGCCGGCTTTCTGCTGTGTTTGAAAGTCAAAGAGCTCTGGATTAGTTTTTCCCCCCTGTCCTTTCTACAATAAGTGATTTATACTCCGTTCTTCTCCCCTCTGCTCCATGTACACATGCATGCATCACAACTTTGTTCATATTATGTACAATTTCTCTCGTTCACTTTCTCTTCTAAATGTCCACTCACCAAAAATGACATTCGGTAGCTACTAGTTAGGCTTGTATAACTTAATGAGATGAATTTGCCTATCTTTACAATTAGTTTATGGTCGTTTTTGCTCGTTAGCATTTAGCCAACATCATCTATGTGATTTTGCTATTAGTTTGTGCTAATTTTGTTAGCATTCTAGTAATAGAGGCAAGCGCCCCCTTGTGTGCTATGCCAGTAATAATGTAAATCC
The DNA here is from genome assembly GCF_021184085.1 of Oncorhynchus gorbuscha. NCBI lineage: Eukaryota > Metazoa > Chordata > Actinopteri > Salmoniformes > Salmonidae > Oncorhynchus > Oncorhynchus gorbuscha. Next base: position 21,232,222 of record NC_060179.1, on the reverse strand, counting down.
CGGGATGAGAGAAGGACAGTATGACGATATAAAAATCTGGATACAGCCCAAGCCTATTAGCCAACTACCGTTTAGCAGTTCAGGTAGCATTACTCAGCGCTTAGCGGACTCGGGTTATGCAGAGAATGTTGTGTAAATAGGATGAGAGTGATTGTGAATTGATTGAACTGATCGATGCATTCTCTGTGTGGCACATATATTAGTAAAAGTGTCTATTTGAGGGTGTTTGGTTCATCTCCAGAGAGTTTGGTTGGAATGTTCCTGTTTGTACTATTTCGAGTAACCCTCCCCCCACAGTCAATGGGATTCAGCTTATGCTAGCCTTACATTTACATTTACATTTAAGTCATTTAGCAGACGCTCTTATCCAGAGCGACTTACAAATTGGTGCATTCACCTTATGACATCCAGTGGAACAGGGCTTCAAAAGCCCTTCAAAATAGCCTTCAAAAGCCCTTCAGTTAGAATCAATGCTCGAAAGTTTGGAGAAAAAGGTTGGAGGATGGCACACAATCATACTAAGTACTTCAATAACCATTTGAAAACACCTTACTAGCACCTTACTACATTGCCTTCCACCCCAGTCGGGTTAAAATGCTTGTCTGCATTACCAAATCTGCTTGTGACTTTGTTGAAAGTTTATAAGTCAAACTTTCCCTTTAATAATTAACCACAGGTCATGAACGTGATTCCTTTCTAGATCAGGAGAGATTGGTGATGTTGATTTCCAACCCCCCGTGGCTTTTTCCACACTAATATCTAACCTTTTTATGAGCTACGACACACACACGCACACACACACACACACTCAGCTGAGGACACAATGTAAGCGTATCGTCTTATGAACCATTATCAAGGTGTATGTACTAATGTTATAACACCCAGTACCTCTGACACTAAACCAGGAGGTAGGCGACTGAGTGGATCCAACACGTCACTCACTCCATTCCAGCTACTCAGAGCCACTCAAAGGTGAGAAGATAATCACAAAAACTCTCTATCTTCAGAATCTCTCATTATTTGCAGTGCTTCCTCAAACCACCTTGAATCCTAATAGGCCCCTACTAAACGTAATCAGATGGGAGTGTGGACTGATAGCAACTAAAGAAGGTGACACAATCAGAACAATGGAGTTTCAACAATGCGGTTGACCGATAAGATATGCAGTCACAGTGTGACTCAGATGACTAATCTCTGTATTGGAGAGTAGAGGTGTAATAATAAATGTAGAGATACGGAGCAGCCTTGTAATATAAGATATATAGCTGCTGGTTGTAAACTTGAATCTTATTTGTACAAAGATAGATTGTAAATAATTGATATCAAATCAAGTGGCATTTCGGTGGTATTTCAGGAAAAAAATAACCCAAGTACTGTTACAAAATGGGAATAGAGGGGCATGAACAAACTACACGCCTGAATGTGTCCACACAAATAACATGTCTCAGAATTGAAGTCGGCATGTTCTTAAATGGGCCTAAAACAAAAAGGAACTTCAGTACGCCACTCTTGGTAACTTATAATCGTATGCATGTTTACAGTACTAATTCCCGGGTGCACTACAAATCCTCTAGCTATCATTTTTACAACTGTCCTCCTCCAACTTCCCCCCTTCGGTGTGATGGTAGACCTATAGCCAGAGGGCATCCTAAAGAGAGAGCTCTGTCATTACTATAGTGCCAACCCATCCACCACGCCCTACTGTGGTCCAGACACAGATACTATAGCTGGATCCAGACACACCTGGCTCGATATAATGATGAGTTCACTTTGGAGGTGTAAAAGTCACTGTCTTAAAATGAGGCTTTAGCTACAGTCAAAATCCCACAGTGGTGTGGTGCTTTGAGTGTAAATCAATTCTTTCTCTCGGGTGCAGGGTAATAATTATGCAAAATGGACCCCCTGGCACTGTTTTCTGCTACCAAAATGGTTGATCATTTCCCAGAGAGAACAGTGTTATGTAGCACAGCTCGACTCAAGGTATCATTCATTAGATCACACTGTAGCAAAAACAAGTGGTTTCTTATTGGACAAGTTCAGGTAGTCCATCCCTGTTTCAGTCCATTTTCTTCTATTTGGTATATTAATGATTATGACCCATCTTGGTTCTGTTGCCCTCTTCACTGGGTCTCTGTCTTTCACAGTGTCACATAAAAATCGCAGGTGAGAAATCCTATTGGTATGGTAAAGCTGGTTTGGATTCCATTTGGGAACCCTTGCATATTATTGTACCAGAGTGTTAACACCACCTAATGTTATGAGCTCTAATGAGATTTCACTCTTCATGCTGGGAGCAAATGGGATTGACACATTTGCTTTGAATTTGTTTGACGTGTTAAATAAATATAATAGATATATTTGTTGCATTTGGAGATCCCCCAACATGGTAAGGCCAACAAGTAGGTACAAGCTTCTCCAATGGCTTTGGAGAAAGGAAATTCCACCGTTTCTGGAATTACTCAAACTTTTTCACTTTAAAATGTAGGCCAAACAAAAACCACTGATTTCAAAGTGTAACAAACCATACAACTCTATGTCCAATTACAACATTGAACAATTTACACAGTAAATAATACAAAGAAAACATTTACTGGAAAATCTGTGCAGATGCAAAGTTTGGTAACAGAATAACTAGGGCTGAGAATAGCCAAGGACCCCACGATACCATATTTTCACGATACTTAGGTGAGAATACAATATGTATTGCGATTCTCACGATTCTTATGATTCTATATGTATTGCGATTCCATACTGTGATTTTATTGCGATTCAATGTTCCAAACATATTGCTCACCATATGTCTGCTGCAGAGGGACAAGAGAGAACCATGAGCAAACAAGTGTTGATCAGTCATGGAAATAAAAGGGCTGAAAACAAATTGGGTCCCTATTTACAAAGAAGATGGAGAACAAGCTATGAAGGAAAATACTGCGGTTTTGGTGCATGTACAGCAAACTAGCGTAAAAATAACATTATGATACTGTCAAAACTATACGAAACGATATACCATAAAAATGATATCCCAATATGTATACATTTTTTCCACCATCACCAAGAATAATGGTAAAACTTCCCTCAGTTTCTTTCTGTTACTGAACTTTGTATCTGCACAGTTCCTCCTGTAAATAGGTTTTTGTCAAATGTTTGTGCATAGAGTTAAATGGTTTGTTAAACTTTGAAGTCAATGGTTTTGGTTTGGTATACATTTTAAATTCTTATCATAATTCCTTTACCATGGAATTGCCCAGAATTCTTCTAAAAGCAAGCAATTACTCAAGTTCTCAAGTATTCATGCAGATCAATTAAAAGTGTGTTTCTTATATGTGTTCACTAGAATGGCGAAAAGTTTAACAGTGCATCAAAATCTGATTTTGATTTCAAGTAACACAAACATATACACACAAAAAAGACAAACCAAGAGGGCATGTAATGAACTCTGGTCTATTTGAACCCACAAAACTGCACCTCAAACATTTTCTACTGATGACATGATTGTTATTGCAATTAGAGGCATTGAATTCGGGCTTGAGGGCGACCCGAGCATGTTAGCATGACTATGCTTTGGAGAAAGAGGCGTCAGCCATTGTCATTCATTTCAATGACAATGGCCTGGAATTTCTGTCATGTGAACCTCTTGAGCAAAGACCGTTAGGAATGAAAGGAGAGTAGGTGAGAAAACTAATAATGTTAACGGTTTAACAAAGTAACTATCACGTAGATTGGCCAGTGATAGTAGGTTACTGGTGATGCAACATGTTGTATATTAAAATGGGGAGACGAATTTCTAATTACTTAGAAAGCTCCTGTTTGTAAATTATAAACTTAATGGCTGAATTATTATGCCACAAGTGTCCAATTTCAACACCAACACCCCATAGTTAGGCCTATTACTTTTGACTCAATTTATGCAATACATATGATTTATTCTGTCAAATGTAAATAACAGTAAAATAGTCATTAGGCCTACTCAAAGTGTATTATAGCCATCAATAAAACAAAGTATGACGTTACTATTTCTAATCCTCCACTCATGTTTTGCATTAATTAAAGTGCATATTCATTACATTGCATAAATAATTACAAAATGCTTTGCCTCGGATGCACTGAGACCTCGTGCTGAATGAACATTTAGTCAAAATGCAGTCAAATGGAAAATGATTATTTCCAGCTCACCTCTTTGCTGGCAGTCCGCGGAGGATGCCCATAGCAGCACAATTGCACAGAAGAGCTTCATCTTTCTCAACACATTTGGGTTGGGTTCTAATAAATATCTCCAATAATACGTTAGGAATATATTTTCTAATGTTTACAGGAAATTATAGACTAAAGTTGTTGTCTTTTTGTCTTTTTATCTCTCCTCTCATTCATTCAGCTAACTTTTGTCTCAACTTTTTCATTCTGTCCCGCTACAAAGTCGCTGGCTGGACCGCACCATTTGGTGAGGAGCAGAGGGGTGTGACCAAATTGCACAACTTTAAAAGAGTAGGCCTTTAACCTCTATACAAGCCGAAGGAAACACTGGGTCAACTACATAGAAGCAGGCCTTTAGTATACAGTACCAGGTGGTAGAATTCTGCAACCACGAACAACAGCCCATGTAAATATTGAAGCATGATAATGAAACTGGAATGGAAAGCATCATTGAGTCACCATTATTTAGGGCATTCAATAACCACAATTAACTGTACAAAGTTTATGTAATAAAGGCTTCTGTTTGTATCAAACATGTCTTCCAGATTAATTGCATAATGTTATCAACAAAGAGAAACAAAACTAAGCCATTTATAATTCTGGATATTAAAAACTGTTAGCGAAATGAAAGTTTGATCCATTTAGCTACTTTACCAATTATGATATAATTCCTAGAGGGCCTCATTTTTGGGTCAGGGGTGTGTGTATTACTGCCCTCATGTGGACACAATGAATATATATATGGGAATGATAATAGGGCCAACACTACTGCAGTAATACAAGAGACCAGCAGTGTGAATAGTCAGGACTCTTACATGACGTATCACTAAGAGCTACAGATTTTATGATGATGATTTGTGTTTCTATAGGGCTTTTCTTCAACTTGAAGCATTTCATATTGTATGGGGGCAGAACTCACCTCTTATCTCCACTACTAAAATAGTTCCACAACTACGTTTTTGCTTCGTATCTATTCACACAATAAAGTATCTGGGGCAGTTGAAACATTCTGTTGTTGACATAAGAACCTAGACTGAGTGCACATAACATTAGGAAGACGAAAAATGTAAGTGCCTTTGAATAGGGTATGGTAGTAGGTGCCAGGCACACCGGTTTTAATGTGTCAAGAACTGCAATGCTGCTGGGTCCACCACCCAAATAACATCCAGCCAACTTAGCACAACAGTGGGAAGTATTGGAGACAACATAGAGTCCATGCCCCAGTGAATTAAGGCTGTTCTGAGGGCAAAAGGGGGGCAGGATTTTATAGAAAGTATCTCTGCAATGTTTTATGTGACAATGTCCTCACACCCTTTTTGGAGAATGAATGACTTCAGTGACTTATTGATAAATGCCAATGCCATGCATGATAACACTGGATGACAGAGACATAACAGACATGATTTTTCATCATACAGATAATCACATATGTGACAATGTCCTCTTTTCCCTCTGTGCATGGACAGTGAGTAGAGAAATTATTGCTGTCACCATCCCTGTCTAATGAGCCTGTAAAGCACAAACATGACCTATTTTGACAATGGCCCTGTATCTATTTCCCCAGAGTCAGATGAACTCGTGAATAGCATTTTTATGACTCTGTGTCCAGTATGAAGGAAGTTAGAAGTAGTTTGCTAACTGCTAACTAGCATTTGCACAATGACTGGAAACTCTATGGGTTTCTGCTAGCATGCTATTCCTATGCTAACACCGATTCCTGGAAATGATAATGGTTTAGGTGTGTATAGATCAGGACAGTAGCAGTCAACACTAATAGAGATATGGGTACAGGAAGGTGATCCCACCGGGCACACACTGGTTGAATCAACATTGTTTGCATGTAATTTCAATTAAATTACATTGAACCAACAATGGAATTGACATTGAATTGTGGGTTGAAACTCCCGTATAGAGTTATGGCATTAATGAAGTTTCACCAGCTTGCCTAATATAACCACCAGGTATCTCTTGTGTGAAGATACTTGGGGAACCCAGATGGAAGGTTTGAGTGATGCCAGTGGAGACCCGTCATTCAGGGAAGGTGGGGCAGAGGTAAACAAAGAAATATAGTACATACAGTACCAGTCAAAAGTTTGGGCACAGCTACTCATACAAGGGTTTTTCTTTATTTTGACTATTTTCTACATTGCAGAATAATAGTGAAAACATCAAAACTATGAAATAACACATATGGAATCATGTAGCAACCAAAAAAGTATATAAAATATATATATATTTTTTGTGTTTGAGATTCTTCAAAGTAGCCACCCTTTGCTATATTTTCCACTGGCTGCCCCACCACCACAGAAAGCACCGAGCTAGGCAGAAACACCTACATTTTGGAGCTTACCTTACTCAAGAAAGCAAAAAAGAGATACGGTTTATATGCGGCTTTATTAAATAAAATATATTTTTTAATTATTTTTTGCAAACTGAGATGTGACATGTATTAATGCCAAAATAGCATGCAAAACAGCTATTTTGGCATTAATACATGTATATGTACAGTATGAAATAACAGTATGAAATAACACTGATGAGTCCAAATTTAAGATTTTTGGTTTCGGTTGGTTTTTGTGAGACGCAGAGTAGGTGAACGGATGATCTCTGCATGAGTGGAATCATGGAGGAGGAGGTGTGATGGTGTGGGGGTGCTTTGCTTGTGACACTGTCAATTATTTATTTAGAATTGAAAACACACTTAACCAGCATGACTACTACAGCATTCTGCAGCGATACGCCATCCCATCTGGTTTGCGCTTAGTGGGACTATCATTTGTTTTTCAACAGGACAATAACCCAAAACACACCTCCACGCTGTGTAAGTGCTATTTGGCCAAGGAGAGTGATGGTGCTACATCAGATGACCTGGCCTCCACAATCACCCGACCTAAACCCAATTGAGATGGTTTGGGATGAGTTGGACTGCAAAGTGAAGGAAAAACAGTCAACAAGTGCTCAGTATATGTGGGAACTCCTTCAAGACTTTTGGAAATCATTCCAGGTGAAGCTGGTTGAGAGAATGCCAAGAGTGTGCAAAGCTGTCAACAAGGCAAAGGGTGGCTACATTGAAGAATATAAAATACATTTGGTTTAACACTTTTTTGGTTACTACAATTCTATATGTGTTATTTCATATTGTATATATACATTTTTTGTTGCCTGTTTTGCCTGCTATTTTGGCATTAATATGTGTCACAAATCAGTTTGCTAACAATAAAAAATATATATCTTTGAGTTAATAAAGCCGCATACAAACAGGGTCTCTTTTTTGATTTCTTGTGTAAGGCTGCTCCAAAATGCAGGTGTTTCAGCCTAGCTCAGTGCTTTCTGTGGTGGTGGGGCATCCAGTGGAAAATACGGAGCGTAGGGGTTGGTAATGTTCTCTGGTTGCGCCGTGATTGGCTCAGTGTTCTGTCACTCATGGGGACACTACGTCACAGCAAAATCTACAGGGAGAGCTTGAAAATTCAAGCCCCTTGGATGCTAATATAGATTTACATTAGAAGTGCCCATCCAAGAAGGCTAAAGGTCATTGGGCACAGATAAAATATGTCAAGTCACCTTATATCTACCGTACCTTTGATTGGACTGATCATGTCAACATCATACTTTCAAAATCTTAGCTAGCAAGCTAGACAAGCAGTCATCGTCATGAATCAATTTGAAAATCTACAGGCCAATCCTTTTCAATCTTTATCATTTTATTTGAAATGATAGTTCAAATGTATCGGTGCTCATCGGCCATTGGACATAAACATTACACAACAAGTTGGAAATCACAAATTCATCAATGGGTGGTTTGGAAGGAGTCAGTGGCTAACTACAAGCGTTGCAAAGCAATCACTAGCCTGTTATTCAGTGGAGTGGGTGTGTGATCCAAGTCTGGGTTTCCAAGCTTAAAAGGATGAACATTCACATACAACACCATGGACCAGAAAAAGTTGAATACATTGGCCATGCTGTCAATGTAACATGACTTCTGCCGCTTTCAAAACAACTAGAAACTCGGAACTGGGAAATCTCAGACATCAGTGAGTTCAAGACAACTGTGAACTCCGAAAAAAAAAGAGCTCCGACTGGGAAAATACATTTTAAATGGTCATCCAACTCGGAATTCTAAGTCACGAACTCGGCCGCTTTCTAGAGCTGCGACCTGAAGATCACTGACGTCATGATTCGACCTTGTTTTTGTCAGAGTTGTCTTGAAAGCACCATAAATCTAGAGAATTCCAGACTGGATGACAAAGTTTGATTAAAAAATTTGCCCACAAGAAGGACTGCCGCGCCAACTTCCCATTCAAGTGTGCACAGCACAACAAGGTGAGTCCTAAAATGTATTGTATGCTGCTGCATAAATTACATAATATGCAAGGAAAAAATGTATACTAAAGCTAGGAAAATAATATTAAGTGTGTGTTGTGAAGTAAACTGTTAGTAGCCCATGTGCATCACCCTAATAATTTGGTCCCTTTCCTCTCATAACTTAGCCTACCGTTCTGACTTGGAGGTGCACATGTAGCCTATAGCCTGTTTTTGTAAGAGCTTTCTTTATCTGCTTCTGAGTGACGCAGGGGTCGAAGGCACTGCATATCAGTACAAGAGGTGTCACTACAGTCCCTGGTTCAATTCCAGGCTGTATCATATCCGGCCAGTTGTCCGGGTTTGGCCAGGGTAGGCCATCATTGTAAATAAGAATTTGTTCTTAACTAACTTGCCTGGTTCAATAAAAATGATATGCCCCTTTTACTTATCCTACGGTTCTGACTTGGTGTACAGGGAGAATACTGTAAGAATGACTCATGTTCTGAATTGTGTTGCTGTACATTTCAAAAGTGCTGAACAAATAGTTATATTGACTACTGTACGTCCATCCTAGCGAGCTCATTAAAGTCTTAATCAAAATTACGCATTGCCTCTTATCCATTCATCGTTCTCTTATGCCATAGTTTGTACATCTCAATTGTCAGTAGAAACCACATTTGTTTAAGCAAGTCAGCTATATCAGCTAAATGAGGCTGAATGAACTGTTTCGCTGCCAGACAACGGTCCGCTGATAGCCAGGTATAGCGGAGGTAAGGATTCACTCCATGGTGCTGAAAAGAAAGCTCTACTGTTGGGACAGCTTTATGTGGGCCCTAAACGTTTGTGTGCACTGTTTGTCACCGTTATAGTGCAATTAATGTATTGTTTAGTGTTGTGTTGTGTTGTGTTGTGTAGTGGCTTTGCTGGCAATGCATCTTACAGTAACAATTTAGTTTGCCCCAACAAAGATTTACATGCTAAAATCGACACTGAGTGATGCATGTTTTAACCAGGATGTTTAGTCTGTATCTGTATCTACAGCAGCTTCTATCAGGGAGGAACATATTAGGCCAGACTGAGGAAAGAGGTTAGTGGGTGTTTGTATAAATATAAGGGACATTGAACAGAACCACCATAGGTACAGACAGACAGACAGACAGACAGACAGACAGACAGACAGACAGACAGACAGACAGACAGACAGACAGACAGACAGACAGACAGACAGACAGACAGACAGACAGACAGACAGACAGACAGACAGACAGACAGACAGACAGACAGACAGACAGACAGACAGACAGACAGACAGACAGACAGCACACACGGTTCTATTGATAAGGGGACAAGGGGTTAAAGCAGGTACACTATCATTGCTCCATTCAGAAGAGGGCTCTATGTTATGACTTCATGGCTTGATTATCTGCAAGAGAATGGGACAGCGAGTTTATAAACAGGGCCCAGAAGGTCAGTGTCTGGTCTGGATACGCCTTATCTGTCATACAGAGGATATGGATAGAGGCATGAAAGTACAGTCCCAAAGACACAGTATTATTCTGATATTGGTATAGCAATGTAGTAGCGTAGTTCTGAACCAATGGGTTAGCGACATAATATCCCCTGTGACTTGCAATGTATTCTATTGTTATGTATTTATTGTGACCAATGCAATATATGTTTGGACCTTTTGCCTGTCCACGACCATTCTCTTGCCTGTCCACGACCATTCTCTTGCCTGTCCACGACCATTCTCTTGCCTGTCCACGACCATTCTCTTGCCTGTCCACGACCATTCTCTTGCCTGTCCACGACCATTCTCTTGCCTGTCCACGACCATTCTCTTGCCTGTCCACGACCATTCTCTTGCCTGTCCACGACCATTCTCTTGCCTGTCCATGACCATTCTCTTGCCAAACCTTTTGGATTATTCAACATTGTAAGACTCCAACCATCTGCCTCCTGTGTCTGCATCTGGGTCTCACCTTGTGCCATGATACTCTCAAGGAGCCACACAGTGGTCACAACCGCTGAGGTGTCACTATGCCTTCCTTTGCAGATTAGGACTGGGTTGGACAGGGCTAGGGCATGGTGAAACCTCATTTCTAGGTTAGAGGATAAATATCTTGGTTTGAGGGAAAAGGTGGAGCAGTACACCATACTGGACAAGAGCAATCTGCACTCTGATCTGCTGCGCCATCTTGTGGTGATTTGGGATTAGTCGTACACATTCACTGTCATCATCAGTAGTACTTCAGAGTCATCTAACAACATTCCTAGACTGTAAAAATACTCAAACTTGACCTGTGTCAAGTGCTGTCTCTCCCTCTTTCCTCCTTTTTCTCCATTTCTTTCTCTCTCTCTCTCTCTCGTCTTTTCAATGAAGTGTAATCACATCTGTCCCTACTCTACGTCTTTCTCTGTCTGGGGGGAATCAGAGAGTCATAATGAGTCAGGCTGAGGCTTGGAGGCTGCTCTTCATTAGCCATGGAAGCAGCAGCTGAAGCCCATTTGCAGATCCTCACCGTTGGCACCATTATCCCGCTCTGCAAGTCCTGCCTGGCACTGGCACCGAACGGCCGCTCTACCAATTTGCCCATGGGTAGTGGCCGCTTTTTCCAGCTGGTCCTCCACTGCTAATGGCACCAGGGCAGGACATGTGTGTATGCAGAAAGAGCCCAGGTACCTCAATCACATCAATCAGACGCTGAAGTGGAACTCCGGGAGCTGGCTCATTGACTCATCTGAGGATACTAGTGTCTGTCAGGTGATGTCATTAAGATGGTTGAAGTCATGTGAAGTCCGGCAGACAGACAGCGTAACAGATTAATATAATGAACAGAGGTAAAACACAGCATATCTATCTACCTTGCCTCTCCGGTGAGGCTCCATGCTCGACTGTGTTTGTAATGTGTGTGTCTCCCCAGGTGGGGCCTAGTTAGGCTGCACAGCAGTACTTCATCATCATGGCGAGCGCCTGTCAGAAGAACAATTGTTTTTTATCCTCAGATGCTGTTTCAACAGGCCAAACCTGATTTGGGTACTTTGTAACTGCATTAACCGTATACTGTGGTCATACGTCACTTTCCCCCACCACCTCTCAGGGAACATTACAAATGGCATCTTTATGTTGTGTCATAGCCTGTGGGGCTGATATCCTCCTTTCTATTCATCATACCACTCTATCTGCACATTCTTTTTATTCTATTTGCCTCTTGTTATGGCTGCAGAGTTAGATTAAGAAATTACACTTCAAATATTAAATAGTCCCCTGCTGAATATAGGGATGAATAAAAATGGAAAATATGGTTTAAGTCATGGGAGAATGTGGGAAATTGAAAATATTTCATAGCTAATAGAATCAGTGCACCGGGAGACTCTGAACCATTACAGGAACTAAGAGGAATTGGCACAACTGTGGCCTAAGGTATAGATACTTGTCTGTTTCATGCATTCAGGGGATCCCCTTACTGTGCAGGCTGGCGTGCCTGGGGAGAATGGGTGTGGCGACCGTGGCCTAAACCAAAGTAGTGATGGGGAAAAGAAGCTTCCCAAAGCATTGGGGCTTTCCAGACAATTGTGTCGAAAATAGGTTAATTACTCGAGGCTATGATCAACCTGATCTTCAAAATCATTTAGAGCAGCCAAATGATTCTAGATCAGGCCCCACACGCCCTCGTACGTGTGCAGTGTAGCCTTCTTGGTCACGTACACATATTTTGCCAATGTTATGCTTATGTTTCTAGTTCCAACAGAGCAGTATACCTAACAACACAAAACAATACACCATAAATATATGTACATATTCCAGACTCTGACATTGCTCATTCTGATATGTCTTCATTTTAGTGTATTGTTTTGTATTGTTAGGTATAGTACGGTGTGCCAGTTCTGGACTACACTGTTGAGTATTGTATGTCTCAGTCATGTTTTGAGTTGTTATGTATTTAAAATATCCACAGTCGATAACAGTTCGTTGTAGTTTCATTAGGCTTGACTACTGGGTTTGAAATTATTTATTTGTATTATAGGCCTGCCCCACACCCCCTCTTCGGATAACAACTTTATATTATATATGTTTGTATAAAACGGTGTGTATAGACAGTATGGACAGTATATGACTAGGAAAGGTGTGTACAGCAGTAGTTATATAGGATGAGCCATGACTGGAATACAGCATATACACATATGAATTGAGTAAAACAGTATTTAAACAGTATTTAAGTGTTCAATGACTTTGTAAATAAGGCAGCAGTCTCTAAGGTGCAGGGTGGAGTACCAGCTAGTAACAGTGACTAAGTTCAGGGTAGGGTACTGGGCTGAGGCCGGTTAGTGTTGACTATTTAAGTCTGATGGCCTGGAGATTCTGTTTCTGTTTTTCAGTCTCTCGGTCCCAGCTTTTGATGGTCCTCTGAGCATGTGCAGACCAGCTGACTAGAGTCCACAAAATGTCCACCATTCTTCCTGTATCCTGTATTCTTCCTGTATCCAAGAAAACAAAAGTCATTGAATTATCACCCTGTAGCACTCACTTCTGTCATCATGAAGTGCTTTGAGAGGCTAGTTAATGATCATATCACCTCCTCCTTACCCACTACAATTTGCATACCTCCCCAACAGACCCACGGATGACACAATCGCCATCGCACTGCACACTGCCCTATCCCATCTGGGCAAGAGGAATACCTATGTAAGAATGCTGTTCATCGACCACAGCTCAGCCTTCAATATCATAGTGACATTCAAGCTCATCACTAAGCTAGGGGCCCTGGTTCTGAACCCCGCCCTGTGGAACTGGGTCCTAGACTTCCTGACAGCCCGACAGGCAACAACATCCCCGCCATGCTGATCCTGAAAACAGGGGCCCCACCAAGGTGTGTGCTTAGCCCTCTCCTGTAATCCCTGTCAAATCATGACTGCATGGCCAAGCCCGACTACAACACCATTATCAAGTTTGCAGACGACACAAGAGTGGCAGGCCTGATTTACCAACAAAGACAAGACAGCCACGTGAATGAGGTGAGGGCCCTGGTTGTATGGTGCCTGGAAAATATCCTCAACGTCAACAAAACGAAGGAACTGATCGTGGACTTCAGGAGAGAGCAAACAGAGCACACCCCATCCTCATCGACGTTGCTGCAGTGGAGAGGTTGAAAAGCTTCAAGTTCCTTGACGTGCACATCACTGACAACCTGAAATGGTCCAGCCACACAGAGAGTGTGATGAAGAAGGTGCAACAGTGCCTCTTCAACCTCAGGTGGTTGTTCGATGAAGTGACAATTTGGATGTCATTGATCACGTGCTTCTGATAAGGTGATACAGGCATGTTTATGGCAAGGTTGCCCGTAGCCACTGGTACTTGTTCCCCTTTTCTCATGGTGCGCCTTCGTTGGCCAGAAATAAGAATATAGATGAAAACTTAATACATTAATTGAATGTCTACGTAATATTGAAACTCAGAGGATGATTTAACCTGTTGTGCTGCAGCGTCAGCATTGATTGTACAGAGCGTTAGGCGCTGAATATGGTGTCCATGAGAAGCTTTCATTGAGTAATTGAGATTATGAATAAAACATATATTTTTGAATATTTCTGGCCTGATCATGCTCATACTCCACTCCCTGATGTAAAGAACCTGTGTATTTTAGATTAGTCCCGAGGACTTCACCTCATCTATAGAAAAGGTGGTGTAGTACGGCTAGTTATTTAATAGTTATTTATGGTTAAATCCCCCACGAAACATTTACTCACAGTGTAACCTGACAATTTTCTACTAAAGCCTGGAGAGAGAAAAAGAAAGGTACACAATTACCATAAATGGAAATATTTAATGGAAATATTTCATCTTCGTCATGCTTTATTGAATTTCCTTGCTATAGACTTGTGTTGAGTGGTCGACTAGGGCAACCTCAACAGCTTGCTTGCGTGACCAATCTTCTTACCATTTGACCTTGACATTGGTCAAGTTCCCCTGCTCAGACGTTGCATGCATCAACCAATGGTTGCATGCCACGTCATCGACTGTGTCCTCGACTGACAGATTGCTATAACATATGATGTCCTGATGTCTTCGTCAGACTCGTTTGTGTTCCTCATCAGGTCTGTGTTTCACCAGAAGGCAAGCCATAGGGTTCAAACATAAAACGTATCAGTAGCCAACTCTGCCTGCTTGTGAATGCGTGACCAATCTCCAAATCCCAACAAACACAAACCCCTATCAAACTTTCCCCAAAACTTGGCAAGGAAAGCTATGCAAATGAGGTCCTCAGTCAAGACACTGCACGTGGATAATTGGCATTCATAATTTCCGACAAGACCAGAATAACTAGCTGGTAGCACATAATCAGCTACCAGACACTCTTCCCTGTTTTGAATCTATTTCCCGGGATAAACACGGTGGAACGAGGCGGTTTGTGATCAGCCGCCGGTGGTGATAGCTAATCTGATCCCGGCAGGTACGACACCAACACAAAACATGCATGAACAATACTTTCAAAGAGACCCATCTCTCGTCTACTGACTCTTAGTTTATTTCAGTCCATCCAATCAGAGACAGTATGTTTATTTCAGTCCATACGATCAGAGACAGTAGCCAGGGAATTGGGTGCCGCTTCTTCCAAAATCTTCCCCTAGGGAAAACAATGATCTGGCTCTGATTACAGGATTCCGGGATTCCCCAGGGCCAGGAATAATCCTTCCTGCTTTTTTTCCGTGGGAGAGCGGGCATCCTGAGCTTATCAGTGGCACCATGCTCAATGATAGCCGAAAGGCCTGAGTGATAAGATTCCTGTCTCTCTCTGTCATTCTGCATCAATACCAGCACCCTACCTGCAGACTGCTCGTGCTTCCAGTATATGGCATAAACCAGAAAGACAGATCTTTGGATATACAATGCACCAGTAATGTTGCTTTTACAGCGCAGTGCAATCTTTTTATGTTGATCTCATGATTGATAAATTATTATTGAAAAAGTGAGGGTGGTGAAATTAAATCTGGAACAGGTATCCACTGTCTTCTCATGCAGGAATAACAACAGTAGAGATGCGATTATTTAGATAATTTTCTGTTTCTCAAAACTGTGCTCACTGGATTAGATATTAATTGATGAACATGACCTATATATTAATGTGTGTAGTCCATTTACACAGTTGTCAGAAGTTTACATACACCTGAGCCAAATACAATAAAACTCTGTTTTTCACAATTCCTGACATTTAATCCTGGTAAAAAGTTCCTGTTTTAGGTCAGTTAGGATCACCACTTTATTTTAAGAATGTGAAATGTCAGAATAATAGTAGAGATAATGTAGTGGTCTGGGTGTAGCTGGTGCAGAGGAGTCAGGTGCAGGACAGCAGAGATGAGTAACACAAGTAACTTTACTCAAATATTCCAATAACATGTTGTAATACCGAGCCCACAATAACGGACCGAACATACATAAAACAATCACGCACAAAAACCATGGGGAGAACAGAGGGTTAAATAATGAACATGTAATTGGGGAATTGAAACCAGGTGTATAAAACAAAGAGTTGGGTGAATTTTGGCCCATTCCTCCTGATAGAGTTGGTGTAACTGAGTCAGGTATGTAGGCCTCCTTGCTCGCACACGCTTTTTCAGTTCTGCCCACAGATTTTCTATAAATTTGAGGTCAGGGCTTTGTGATGGCCACTCCAATACCTTGACTTTGTTGTCATTAAGACATTTTGCCACAACTTTGGAAGTATGCTTGGGTTCATTGTCCATTTGGAAGACCCATTTGCGACCAAGCTTTAACTTCCTGACTGATGTCTTGAGATGTTGCTTCAATATATCCACATAATTTTCTTTCCTCATGATGTCATCTATTTTGTGAAGTGCACAGTCCCTCCTGCAGCAAAGCACCCCCACAACATGATGCTGCCACCCAGGTGCTTCACGGTTGGGATGGTGTTCTTCGGCTTGCAAGCCTCCCCCTTTTCCCTCCAAACATAACGATGGTCATTAAGGCCATACAGTTCAATTTTTGTTTCATCAGACCAGAAGACATTTCTCAAAAAAGTACGATCTTTTTCCCCACGTGCAGTTGCAAACCGTAGTCTGGCTTGTTTTATGGCGGTTTTGTAGCAGTGGCTTCTTCCTTGCTGAGCAGCCTTTCAGGTTATGTCGATATAGGACTCGTTTTACTGTGGATCTAGATACTTTTGTACCTCTTTTCTCCAGCATCTTCACAAGGTCCTTTGCCGTTGTTCTGGGATTGATTTGCACTTTTCTCACCAAAGTACTTCATCTCTAGGAGACAGAATTCATCTCCTTCCTGAGCGGTATGATGGCTGCGTGGTCCCATCGTATTTATACAGGCGTTTGGAAATTGCTTCCAAGGATGAACCAGACTTGTGGAGGTCTACAATTTATTTTCTGAGGTATTGGCTGATTTCTATTGATTTTCCCATGATGTCAAGCAGAGGCACTGAGTTTGAAGGTAGGCCTTGAAATACGTACATCCACAGGTACACCTCCAATTGACTCAAATGATGAGCTTCTAAAGCCCTGACATAATTTTCTGGAATTTTCCAAGCTGTTTAAAGGCACAGTCAACTTAGTGTATGTAAAGTTCTGACCCACTGGAATTGTGATAGTGAATTATAAGTAAAATAATCTGTCTGTAAACAATTGAAGGAAGAATTTCTTGTGTCATGCACAAAGTAGATGTTCTAACCGACTTGCCAAAACTATAGTTTGTTCACAAGAAATGTGTGGAGTGGTTGAAAAACAAGTTTTACTGACTCCATCCTAAGTGTATGTAAACTTCCGACTTCAACTGGAGTCACCTTAGCCTTGACACCCTGCTTTATTGGGTCAGATATTCAGACAGTGAACTGCCTTGTTCAACTGTAGTGTTAAAAAGTCTTCAAGTCAAATATGTTTATTTTACTTCTCTGTTTTGGTTTGAGGGGGAGGAGGTAAGAGTGGGGGGGCTAAGGGAGTATATTTACGGCTCAATGAATGAGGCACTCAGTTTGTGGGCAAATTGTCAAATGAGTTGCATTTCCCGAGGAATTCCACTAACGCCGGTACCCGGGGTCCTTTGAGCTTTGGCACACACAGTTAGCTCATGAAAATAAGTTTGATTTAAACATGCATTGTGTAGGCCTATAGAACGCTGAATAGTACAGTAATGCGGTTTCAAGTGTCTTACAGGTCTCCAATGGCATTTGAGATAATAACTTCAATGACAGCAGGACACACTCTGAGATTTAGACTAATGCTCTTGGTTCTGAGCCAAATGCATGTCTCTCCATACCTCCTGCAAAGAGGGTGACTTTTGACTTTGATAATGTCCTACTCCTAGTTCTATGTGTGCTTAGGGTTGAAGGACAAACTAACCCCAACTATCCAGTGGATTAGAATGTGACTCATACGTGACTCCAACATGTGTTAGATCCAAGACTGTCTATGTTCAATTCTACAGACCCATCACAAATGTGCAAATGAAATTAGCATTGAAAAAGCCAATGGAAATGTAATTATTGGTGCCAAACAAGTGTGTTAATATTTATTTAACCTTTATTTAACTAGACAGTTAAGAACAAATTCTTATTTACAATGACGACCAACCCATGGCCAAACCCGGACAACGCTGGGCCAATTGTGCGCTGCCCTACGGGACTCCCAATCACGGCCGGATGTGATACAGCCTGGATTTGAACCAGGGACTGTAGTGACGCCTCTGTGCCTTTGACCACTATGCCACTCGGGAGCCAAAGGAAATTGGTATTGGTATTTTTGGTATTTTATTTTATTAGTCCACTATTGCTACATTCCCAAAATCTTTAAAAGAAAATGAATGTCTACAAAGAACGTCCCCTACCGTCTCCAACCCTGTTGGGGTACTGGACACCCCCTCAGCAGGGGGATGAAACTTAGTAAGTGTGGCTGTGGTGGTGGTGCTGCCCAGTCAGTGTGGGCTAGCGGTTGGTTTAAGCCACCTGCTCCTTCTCCTCTTGTCAGCACAGATCCTCAGAGCTGTCCCATGGACAAATACACACATTTTTACTGCTCTGCTACACTCCACGACACTTGGCCAGCACTTACAGAGTGGATATCCAGCGACATTTATTATCCAAAAGTGAGAATGTCCACAGTCTATGCTGACTGTCCCAGCTCTGCCCAAAGCTACTTGGCTGCCAAACCTACTGGTCTAGGTGGTTCTGTAGCTAAGGCTTCCGGGTAATGCTCTTGGACATCTTGTTGTCTAGACTTTGGGAATCCTGCTGAAGAAGCATCAATGGGTGCCAAGCAGTCCAAGGAGGAGGAGATGAAGAGACAGGTGAGGAAGAGTGCCGGGCGTGAGGACAGCTTGACGTCAGTGGAGCGGATCCCCAACCACACATACAAACAGTGGGGCTACAGTAGGCTGAGCCTGGCCCGCCTCAGCCTCAAGGAACCCCCAGAGGAAGTGTGGGATGTGACGAAGCTTGAGAAGCTCAATCTGTCGTTGAACTGCCTACGGGCTCTGCCCCCTGCCCTTAGCATCCTCAGCAACCTGGTGGTCCTCAACCTGTGGGGGAACCAGCTGGCCAGATCCTTCAAACACCCACAAACAGGGAAATCAATCCTAATCAAAGGTGTTATTACGTGCTCCACTAAGGCAGTTATCTATCTTATAACTTGTCCTTGTGGTAAAAATTATGTGGGTAAAACAAAGCGCAAATTAAAAGTACGTATCTCAGAGCATCGTAGCAACATTAGGTGCAAAAACTTGACTTATCCAGTTGCGGCCCACTTTTTGGAGAAGGCCACTCGATTTTGTCTCTGCGTTATATTGGCATAGAACATGTCACCCTCCCTAGGACAGGGGGTGATCTTGATCATTTATTGTTAAAACGAGAGGCTGCCTGGATCTTTAACTTAAAGACCCTTGCTCCCTTCGGTCTCATCGTAGACTTTGATCTGAAGCCATTCTTGTGATTATTGTTACGTTGCCATTGTAATTGTTTGTAAGCTTGTGTAGTCTAAAATGAATCTATGATCATATGCTATCCATTTGTTGGTTGTATGCTCTATGTTCTTTGCCATTTTAATATTTGAGAATTAACCAACGATATTAGGCCACTCTTGGCCATGATTACAGACACGTGTCTTTTGACACTATAAACGAGTAATCCCGCAGTGTTTGTAATTATACCCTGATGAAGACAGCTTGGCTGTCGAAACGTTGGTAATTACATTTTTTGCATCTGAGCTCCTAGAGTGTGCGGCTCTCTTTTATTTTCAAGGAACCAGCTGACCAGCCTACCCCCGGAGATCGGCCAACTCGGGCACCTCCGTGTCCTGTTCTGCTACCGCAACCGGGTGACTGAGGTCCCAGAGGAGCTGGGAAACTGCACTAGGCTGGAGGTCCTCAACTTGACCAACAACAAGATATCTGGCCTCCCTGCTTCCTTCACCAGCCTGACCTGCTTGCGCAAACTCAACCTCAGCCACAACAAAATTGTTCACTTCATCTACACCATGAAGAGTCTGGTGTTCGTCCACCTGGCCTGCAACAGGCTGGAGTGCATCGCCGATAGCATCGCCGATAGCATCGCGGCGCTGGTGGAGCGCAAGATCCTCATTGTGGAGGGAAACGAGATCCACTCGCTCCCCAAGATGATCTGCTGCCTGACGCGCCTCTAGCTTCTCAACGTGGACTTCAACGACATCCAGAACGTGCCCCAGGAGATGCACCAGCTCAGCAGGCTGGAGAAGCTGGCCTGCCACCCCTTGGATAAGGGGCTCCACATCATGCAAAACCCATTGCAGGAGCAAATCAAAGAAGTGCTGGATGGAGACCTCACCACCCTGTTTAATTATCTCAAATCTAATAGAGACTGTTCCACAGAAGGAGGGAAAACTCCTGGTCTTGATCCGTGTGCATTTCATCTGGGGACCCACTTTTGGTCTCCATAAGAGAACTAATGTACTTCCATTGTTGTTGCTCATGAGTAGGATAAGATTTTGGAGTGGTCCTCAACATGCATGAGAAAATGATGAGACAAAGCTTAGATTACTATATTTGAACTTTCTGTAGATAATGAGACGATGCAAAAGAATCTGCAACTGTGATTATGCTAAAATGATTAGGCTACTAATTAAATGACTGTAATCCTGATTCTAAGGGTGTTTATGTAGAGTTCTACCTAGCAACTCTATTTGCATAAATTGGGACATGTTATCCTTATAAACTCCTTAAAGAAACTTACAAGTGAGTGAAAGGCTCAGTGGGGCTAAACACATTGTATTGAAATAGCCTTGGACTGTTGGGAGACCGGGTTAGAGGAAATAGCTTAACGTGTAGCCGAGCTCTGACGTCAGATTCTTCACAGAGGCCATGTTTCAGAGGCCATGTTTCAGGTCCCGAGTGAGAACACCTAACAAAGCCAGGGGCTGTTTGTTCTTAACAAGCATTGGATTTCTCCCTCATTTGTTTTGTCTTGCTGTTGGGGGAGCGAACCTGGTCGTTTCTCTGACCTGCTGCATATAACTTGTTGATCCCGGTTGACCTCCACTCCCCCAGCCTCTCGTTTAGCTATCTAAACTATCCTTCCAGGATTAAGATCGGGATGCTTCCATTACATCAACAAAAAGGTCTAGAGCCCAGCCGTGTTTGCTGCTGTGGTTACCGACCACGTCGTTTAAGAGCTACAAGCAAAATGCTGTTGCCAGGCTCCAACCCCAGCCAGCTTGAAGGATCACATGCTATACTGCGCACAGTCAATGGAACTACAGTCTTATCGTGGCTATTGGATTGACATCTGGATTGGAGTAGCATTTACGTTTTTTAATGTAGCACCTCATTGCATCTGAAGGTAGCATTTACAAAACCAACCCAATTATGTGTTATTTGCTGCCTGACTGTAAAGTAAGCTATTTTAAAATGTAGTCTTATTGCGTAGGATTGTCTTTTAGTGTGGGTTGAGCGGCAAATTACTATTTTATCTACCTGTTCTTATATAAACTGAGGTGTAAATAAACACTAGAAATGTATTCCCAAAACACTTTGCCTCAAATATTTCTGTGAACTCAGAAATCTCACACAACACAAAATGGTTTATGTAAAAGTGAATGTGTGTTTTAGAAACTTTGTATCAACATCATAGACATTCAACCTGTATTATTCGTGACTGCATCTCAGACAATCCATATAAAGACATCACACAGTGTATTTGTCACTTGCAGTAAATTGTAACTTTTGTGATATACACATTAACATTCTGATACATATAAAGAATGTCATAGGCAAGCTTGTAAAAGTCCGTTCCCTGAGATTTACTATTCAAAACGACTATGGGGCTTGGGCATTGAGTTGAGCCACTATGATTGCTCCAGGGTGGTACATTGAGTTACAGTGACCTCTGCTGACATGGCTCGTCTTGTGCGGTTGTTTGTTTTGAATGCAATTTAGATTTGGACACGAGTAAGGATTTTCTGTCAACCCGAATGACACCTCTACAACACTTATCAAACATTAAAAGCTAATCTTCATCGAGCAGTGGCCATTAATCTCAATTGCACACAGATAGAAAGAAAAGTTTGTCCATGTTTTAATGCTTAGCACCTTCACTCAAACGCTGAGTTCCAGTGTTCCATTTGGCTAGTAAAACAGACTTGGCCAACCCAGAGCCTGTTGCGTCCTCTGCAAACGAGACCCAAACCTCTCAATTACCATATACACACGCTTATGCCAAAAACAGGGAAGTCTTCAGGTTGAGGTAATGAGTGATTGATGAGCACTGTGTTTTGCCAAGACCTACAGGAGTGGGGTCTCCTGTTGGAATGGGCTCGACCTGTGTGGTTTTTCTGGTACTAAAAACACATACTTTTACAGCAGACTAGACCTGGCAGACTCTCTCGCTATCCCTCTCA